>NC_056763.1:30717434-30994167 GCF_018687715.1 Carya illinoinensis
AAAGATGATTGATTGTCATCTTTTACATGTGCATGCCTTGATTAAAGGGTTGAACTTTGAAAATATTAAAAATGATTGATTGTCATCTTTCACATGTGCATGTTTTATTTGAATATTTTCAAAAGTGATTGATGCTTTTTTAGACTTATACAAAAGGTAGATGATTTTGTTTGAATTTTTTGAAAAGTAAAGTGTGCTCCTTTTGTCATATACAAAAAGTAAAAGATTATGTTTGAATTTTTTGAAAAAGAAAGTGTGCTCCTTTTGTCATATGCAAAAAGTAAAATATTAGGTTTGAATTTTTTGAAAAGGAAAGTGTGCTCCTTTTGTCATATGCCAAAAGTAAAATATTAGGTTTGATTTTTTTGAAAAAGTGAATGATGTTGTCTTTAACATGTTAATCTTTTTAAATTTGAATATGAAGTCTCATATGCTTATAAATAGATCATTTGAGAGCTTCACATTTACAACATCCAGAGTATACAACATTCATTCAAAATTTTCATTCTCTCTTCTCTAAGCATTAAGTTTTAATCCTTGTTCATTTTGAAAGATATAGTTTGCGCTGTATTGTTCTTATTTCACTCATTAAGGAGTGTTTTTTGATAACCTACCCACTATCAGCTCTTGTATCAGAAAAAGGGTGTGTATAACCCTTGTGCGTGTAGAAAGTGTTCTACATGGGGAATAGTTGAATCACCATGTGTAAGGTGATTGCAAGTGTAGAGGGTGTTCTACACGGATCCTTTGTAGCGGTGTTGTTCAAAGGTGTAATAGGTTTCTATCTCTACCTGAAGGAGGTTGAATAGTGAATTTGGGGATCCTCAAGGGGTAGCTTGAGGAGAGGACGTAGGCAGTAGGGCTGAACCTCGTTAACATACTGAGTTTGCTTCTCTCTTACCCTTACTCTTTATATTTATTACTGTTTCACATTTTGTTTATATTTTATATTGTATATTTGATTTATAATTGTTATTTTCTCAAATATAACTCAATTCACCCCCCCTCTTGTGTTAGTCATCTGGGCAACAAGACATGCTATCGAACCACTTAAATTGTGTGTATCGTGTGATTGCTTGACCGTTGATTTTAAATTGTTTGCCATCGTTTGTGTGTGTTTTTCACAACAATACGTGGTAGGAACTATGAGAACAAATGGTAAAGTAAAAAATGATAACGAAATCAATCACACACACGATTATATACAAAATTTAATTAAGTGTATTCAAGAAAATTAACTTGGTAGTAGTACGTTCGTAATGAGCTGTTTAGAACAAGCACTCGATCGAGCTGGCGTTAAATTCCCAGTGTGCAGGATCAATATATATTTTGTTATATATAAGAATTGAAAGTGCTAAATCATCATAATATATAATAATTAAGTAATTATAAAATTAAGAATGAGCCTCATGTAATTGATCCTAGCCATTTGATATGTTTTGCTTTGTTTTTTTTTTTGAAGTATCTATATTCTTATATATTTGTTTGATTATATATTGAGTAGATAGTCATGCATATTAGTAATATTATCTGCTAAGCATTCATGCATATTACAAATACCATTCCAACTTTATTTATTTTATATATAATTATATATGACATGTCCCTTGGATATTTTGTATATCTTTAACTAGCCGCACTGATGATCGATGATATATATTTTGTAGATCATCGAATAAATTAAATTAATATTTTGTAGATTTATGCTCATCGATCATGCTATTCTATGATCAAACTTAAATTGGTGTCTTATTCCTTACATGATATGCTTTGATATTCTATAATACTGTACAAGTACTGAGCCCATAGAAATGTGCTGCTTGCTTTGAAGCAAGCTGTCATGATCATATAATATTTGTATAAAGCCGAATCATCTTCTCCTTCGAGTGTACGTGACATTTCTATTCAAAACAATCACGGCTTAGCCCACCATGCACCACGCCCATGAAAATCTACTCGAAATTAAGCCAATATCATCATCATGTGTAGTCATGATAATTTAATCAGTACAATCAAATACAATCCATCTCTTTAATTAATACTTGTTGCAGGAATGTTGGGTATTAACATCGGTTGAGTTTGCATTTCCCAAGAGGAATAATGCATGGGTACTAGTTATAAATAGATGATGATGGTCGACCTGCATGCAGTACTGCTGCATGGGCTGCACCCATGCTGTGAGCGGACCAACGTGCGTATATCTACCCCTGTATGCCTGCCTCCCGGCCAATTATAATTCTAATTCCTATCTATTAGTATGTGGGTAACCTATTTGGAGAGGTTGTGCATGCATACGTATAATATATGAGTGTTGTGATCATTAGATCATCATCATCATCATCTCTAAGATATATAAGATTTCATGTCATTAATTATTTATATAATGTGAAAGCAGGCGAAAGGTTCGATCTCTTGCAAATTAAGGAAAATATATGATAAGGATTCATTCATTCTTATAAAATAATCCTTTCATGATTCCTATTAGTGTGATTAGATAGATAGATAGCTTTCTTCTCGGCTAGCTTAAGCTTATATATAGTTACATATAGATCCCCCGCCCCCACTGCCACTCGTATATATACGTCGTCACTCTTATTATTTAGATTGAGAAAGAAATCAAACCAACATTCCAATCACTCAACAATTTCCTCTCTCCTTCCCCTAACCACCATATCGTCATATTATATATACAGATATAAAACATTATTTTGAACGGATGAGCAAACTAGTCTGATGGATGATCATGTCATGTATCATCATCTCATTTAACTTTACTAATTATTTCTTACAAATCTTAAAAACATTTTTTGAAGAATTATCTACTTGAAAACATGTCATAATACATGGTAATTAGTATTTTTTTTTTTAAACTTGGTATTAAAATAAATGAAAATAGATTCTTTACTTGGAAGCACCAAAGACTATATATATATATATATATATGAATGTATTATGACATGTATAGTTAAAACAAGTGAAACAATCACAAAGCAAGGCCAATTTGGCATCCCATACATTACTATTCCCCAGACTTCCCCCAACTCCAGCCCCAAATTCCCTCAATGTGTAGTGTAAGCCAACATTACCTCCACCACCACTACTCCAACGCAGACAACAACTCACGCCATCATCATCAATGGCGTAAAGCAACACCAACACCAAAAATCCTTGCGTGCACCAAACCATATATAGGAATTTATTAACAAAAAGCAAAATTTAAAGAAGAAAATCCAACTTTAACCCAGCACTGTCAACACTAGTTTCTAAACACACACTGGTCGAAGCTAGGAGAAAAGTTAAACCTGGGAAAGCCCGGAGAGTTGTTGTTGGAAGGTATTTTCAATTGCATCCATGAGATCACTGTTGCACTTGCTTTCGCTAGGATGAGCGATTCTTCCGCTTTTAGAGTTGAAACCACGTCCCGTCTTGCACAATGGAGGATCGACAGCTTGGCTTCATGCTTCTACCGCAAGTCCGATCCTTTCAAGATGGGCAACTGGAACTGGTAAAACTCAAAAACAATCCTCCTGTACCTATGTTAATTTTGGCATCATCATGCTTTCAATTGGATTGAAGGTGCTTACATGAAGCCGACACTTTACCTGTCTTTTATGATCGAGCATGTTCTCGACCGACTCTCGAGAAGATGAAAGTGAAATCATCTTTGGGACAGAGTGAATTTTTATTTTATTATTAATTTTTTTTTAATTTTTTTTTTTTTTTTTGGGTTTGTGTTTGTATTGAAGGCATTTATCTGTGGAAAAGCATCGTTTGTTGTGTGTTAAGTTATTCCCAGAGATATCGAATATAACAAAAGATAATCCCCCGATTGCATCTTTCATCGTCCGAGTGGTCACTTCTGTTGGAGATCGCAGGACCTTCACTCATCCAGGTAACAACGATCATGGTTTCTTCTTTTGCATTTATAAGTAGGAAAAGCTTCGAGGATGATGCCTTTTGGCGCCTTTTCGGGGGATTAGAAAATTAGACTTTTTTTTATATCATGGTATGTTTTTGACCCAGTAAAAGCCCATACCCATATATTATGCAATTGGAACATAGTCAGAACAGGTAACTCTGTCTTCTATGCATGCAGAGATAACAGACAAGCAGCTCAAGAACAACGACGATTTTGTCTGGGCAGTAGAGGTTCCATTAGCTGGGAAATTTATCATCGATATTGAGTTCCTTGACTTAAAGATTGCAACTCCAGACGTAAGCATCGATTTTCCATTTTTTAGTTTAACTACCATTCTACTGTACTGATTGAAAAGCATAAATATCCTAAAAGAAAGTGACCATAAATTTACTGATCTAGAAAATCTTCCTGGATCGGAGAATGTTGGCTGTGTAATTTGATGATTTGTCAATGAATGTACAGGGTCGACAACCTTGCTCTATTTGGGCTGACAGACTCACGGAGAAACGATCCAATGCGACAGCTCTTGCATCTCTTGGTCAAATGTTGACAGACGGCATCCATACAGATATTAGAATTAATGCCTCTGATGGAAGCATTGGAGCCCATCGAGCTGTTATTGGTGCAAGATCCCCTGTTTTCCACAGCATGTTCTCTCATAACTTGAAGGAGAGAGAAATGTCTTCCATAGATATACCTGACATTTCAATCGAAGCTTGCCGAGCTTTTCTCAATTACATATATGGGAACATTGAACATGAAGATTTTCTCAAGCACCGGCTGGCACTAGTTCGTGCAGCTGATAAATATGATATTTCCGACTTAAAAGAGGCTTGCCATGAGAGTCTTGTAGAAGACATTG
The DNA here is from genome assembly GCF_018687715.1 of Carya illinoinensis. Lineage (NCBI taxonomy): Eukaryota > Viridiplantae > Streptophyta > Magnoliopsida > Fagales > Juglandaceae > Carya > Carya illinoinensis. The sequence continues at coordinate 30,722,216 of NC_056763.1, forward strand.
ATGCAAAAAATGTACTTGAGAGACTTCAGAATGCATATCTATATGAATTGCCCAAATTGAAGACCAGCTGCATGCGATATCTTGTGAGGTTTGGTAAGATATATGACATACAAGAAGATTTCAATTCTTTATTGCAGTGTGCAGATAGGGACCTGATAGCTGATATCTTCCATGAAGTTCTAGATGCCTGGAAAGGTTTCTGAAACCCTGCCTGCCAACAAAAGATAAGGAGAAGAACAAGCGTGTTAAGTCTGTGTATTTAGTTGTTGGAAAAATCTGGAGTGGATGGAATTAATTATACATATAAGGAGTGTTTTAACTCGATGAGAGATGAACACATTCTTAAGTATTATTCATAAAATGAAATGCAATTAATTTGTTAGATTTAAAGATGTTCTGATTATTTTAGAAGCACAGATTGTTTCCCGGGGAGTTCTGCTAGCTCTTACCTACCACAGTAGGTTTGTATTTTGTAATGCATACATCGAATTGGACTGACTACACATGACTACACCAATCACTTCTCAAGGTGAAAATACAAAATATGAGATCCAAAGATAGAAGGAGGATCTCAAGCGTTATATTTCTTCTTCTTTCTGATGATGATGATAAGAAATCTGTAATCTCGTAAATATAAATAAACAAGATTAACAAAGTTGAGTCCACGCGCACACACCAAAAAAAAAGAAAAAAGAAAAGAAACATAAAGCCTTCCATGCACCAGATCGAAGCTATTATTTTTAAAACCACATTTAGTAAAGACCCGAGTGAGTCATAGCGATTATGTTTACCGAGTCTTCATTATCAACACATGATATTCAAAGACTCTTCTCTCCATTCCCCCCCACCTGTTGAGGACACTGACTCTGCCATCAACTTACAAATGGATCGTTTCCAACCAAATGACTACTTCCGCTATCATTTTGAACGATTGTATTGGGAAGTTATTCTCTCAAAATTACCATACACCACAAAATTTTTCCCTTCAAGTGCAAAAACAAAAATTAAAAATCCTGCGGTTTCCAGTTATAAAAAGGAGAGCAGTTTTTGACTTTAAAACACAGGGGAAAGAAGAAACTGTATTAACCTCTATCCTTAAGTTATATTCGAAGGGAAAAAAATGGGTCTTTTAATTCTCCCTTTACTTCTTTCATTTGTTTTTTTCTGTCTGTTTCAAACGCCTGCCCTTGCCGTTAAAAAGGTTAGCTACATTTTGCTTTTTTGATTCATATGATGGTTCTAAAGCTTTTGCTTTATGAGTATGTAAGTTTTGAATGTCTGCGCACATGTGGGTGACTTAGTTTGCCATTATTCATCTGTATGTTCCATTGAATCTGTTTTCTTAAGTCTTCCATCAATGGCCCCACTTTTATTCTTTCTATGCAGTCTTATATAGTGTACATGGGAGGACATTCGACTGTCTTAGAGCCTTCGTTTGCTGACGTTAAAGCTGTAACGAATTCTCATTACAATCTTCTTGGATCACTATTAGGAAGGTATAAAATGTGATAGCATGTTGTGAATAATAGTCTGTTTTTTTCTTCATATTGAAGAGGAGTGTCAGTTTTGATGCTTGTAAATTTGTTGCACAGCGATCAGAAGGCTCAGGATGCAATCTTTTACTCGTACCAAAGATATATAAATGGATTTGCAGCAAACCTCGAGGAGGGAGAAGCAGCAGAGATTGCAAGTGAGAAACACAGTTTTATACGTTGCTGTTGTATATTTTTAATTTTTTTTGTAAAAAGAAAGAAAGAAAGAAAGAGGATTGATGACACAAATTTGCTCTGTTTTTCTGTGGTCGCGTCTCTGCTGCAGTCTAAATGAATTTAAGACAGTTAAAGACAATATGTGAGAACGGATTTGTTCTTGTCAATTGCAGCGAATCCAAATGTAGTATCAGTTTTCTTAAACCAAGGAAGAAAACTACACACGACGAGGTCATGGGATTTTATGGGACTTGAGAGAAATGGAGCAATTCCAGCCGATTCAGCATGGAACGTAGCCAGGTTCGGGGAAAATACAATAATTGCAAACTTCGACACCGGTGAGTTATATATTCTTCTCGACTAGAATAAGATTATAAAATCCTGTTGACATTTGTCAATTTGCACACAATCTTGGGGGACTTTTTCCTTTTTTTTCTCTGTGTATGTGTTTTTATTAATGGGGTTCATGTGCTATATATATACACGTAGGTGTTTGGCCGGAATCGGAAAGCTTCAACGATGAAGGGATGGGTCCCATCCCGTCGAAGTGGCGCGGCGTCTGTCAAAGTGAAAACAACGATGGAGTTCGTTGCAACAGGTCATTTTATATAATTTTTTTGTTTTTTGTTTTTTTGGTTTTAATGTCTCCAACCAAACATTAATGAACGAGTATCTATTCCTTTATATATATATATATATATTTATCAATAATTTGTTTCCTTCCAACGGCTATGTATGTATGCATGCATGCAGGAAGCTGATCGGCATAAGATACTTCAACAAAGGTTATGTTGCATTTGCAGCCAATAACAATATTCAACTGAACGCCTCCACCTTCACAGCTCGAGACCATGGCGGGCATGGAACCCATACCTTATCTACGGCAGGCGGTAGCTTTGTACCGGGAGCTAATGTCTTGGGATTTGGTAATGGCACCGCCAAAGGTGGATCGCCCAAGGCCCGAGTGGCTGCCTACAAGGTCTGCTGGCCAGCGCTCGTTGGCGGCGGTGAGTGTTTTGACGCGGATATCATGGCTGCCATTGATGTTGCAATAGCCGATGGCGTTGATGTGATGTCATTATCTGTGGGTAGCGGCCCTCGGGATTTTTTTCACGATGCGATAGCATTAGGCACCTTCCAAGCTATTAGAAATGGCATCACTGTGGTTGCCTCCGCTGGCAACGAGGGGCCTGGTCCTGGGACTGTTACAAATTTGGCGCCATGGATATTCACGGTTGGAGCTAGTACCATGGACCGAGAATTCGCTAGTTATGTTTCTCTTGGCAACAAGATGCATCTCAAGGTATCTTTTTTTTTGGGGGTCAAAATCTCGGCTAGCTCGCCTTTCATATATATTCATAAGAGAAACTGCAATTTTACTGACATATTCGATCCAAATGGTCGTATAATTAATTTCTAGGGATCAAGCCTTTCGGGTACAGCCCTGCCGTCTGATAAATTATTTCCATTGACCAGTGCTGCGGATGCTAAAGCTGCTAATGCATCGGCTGATGATGCGTAAGCACAAATATTAATGCTAGCTCCTCACTTCTTTATATCACTGAACTAGGAATCATTTTTTTATTAAAATTCCCTTGCGTGCAGTCTTCTGTGTCAGGCTGGAAGTCTTGATCCCACGAAGGTGAAAGGCAAGATTTTGGTATGTCTTCGAGGGTTGAGTGCAAGAGTTGAAAAGGGGTATCAGGCTCATTTAGCAGGTGCTGTGGGTATGATATTGGCTAATAATGTGAGCGATGGAAATGGAGTTCTAGCAGATGCTCATTTGCTCCCTGCTTCACATATTGGTTACACTGAGGGCCAACATGTTTTCGCTTACATTCGCAGTACCAAGTACGCGCTATATACGACTTTGTCCGTCTTTCGCCATTTTTACAACTCATCATCTTTTTGAAACTCCATCGCATTAAAATTGTTTTGATCTTCTCCATATATATATATATATATATATCAATTTACAATTAATGTTATGTATGGATGATCATCATGTGTATTATGCAGGAACCCCGTAGGTTCCATAAGTCCTGTAATGACACAACTAGACACAAAGCCAGCTCCAATAATGGCTTCATTCTCATCGGTGGGGCCCAATATCATTGAACCAGCAATCCTCAAGGTCTGCTAATATTTAAGCATAAGCATATATGCAGTCATTAATCATCTCGATAGATTTTCTTTTACTTTTTGTGATTATTACTATATATATTATATATAAATATTTTTTTTTTGGTACTAAAATTTCAGCCTGATATAACTGCACCTGGAGTGAGTGTAATTGCTGCTTACAGCGAAGCAGTAAGCCCAACCGAAATAGAATTTGATAAACGCCGCGTTCCTTTCAATACGCTCTCTGGCACTTCCATGTCCTGCCCTCATGTTTCTGGCATTGTTGGCCTCGTCAAAACGGTGCATCCTAGCTGGAGTCCAGCAGCTATCAAATCGGCAATCATGACCACCGGTGGAAACATCTTACTCCATTAATATCTGATCATGATCTCTCTCACGCACGTAGTTTCATGCATGAAAATCTTAATTGATTTATTTATATATTGATCATGACTTATTAATTTTGCATGCATGCTGCAGCAAAAACCCGTGATAACGACAAGCAGCCAATTCGGGACTCGTCCAGTCTGAAAGCCACGCCAATTGATTATGGTGCAGGACATGTGCAACCAAACCGTGCGGTCGACCCGGGACTGGTTTATGATCTCACTGTGGATGACTACTTAAACTTTTTATGTGCTCGGGGCTATAACCAGACCTTGCTGCGATTATTTACGGATAAGCCGCATGTATGTCCTAAGCCTTTCGGCCTTGAAAACTTCAATTATCCTTCAATCACCGTTCCTACTCTCCTTGCAAACCCCGTGACTGTTACGAGAACAGTAACCAATGTTGGTTCTGCAAACGGTGCGTACAAGGTTAGTGTGAAGGAACCCAGAGGGGTTATGGTGTCAGTTGAACCTACTTCACTGGATTTTAAATCAATAGGTGAAAAGAAGAGCTTCAAGGCTACTTTGAAACTCAAGAGTAGCGCATCTAAGATTGAAGATTATGTATTTGGACAGTTGGTGTGGTCAGATGGCAAACACGTCGTCAGGAGTCCCGTTGCAGTCAGCTCTACTGGCAACCAAGTAAAGATTAGATAGGTCATGAATTTAATTTATTAAATTAATTGCTAGCTGCTCTTCAGCAAGATTATATTATTTAGGAGAGATTAAAAGTAGTTAGCTATGCATGCGATAACAACGTTAATTTGTTTCTGAATAACAAATGAAATAAGCGTCGATATATATATATATTGTCGCTATTTTTTTGTAGTTCATTTCGAGTGCACACACACACACACACACATATATATATATATATATATAGAGTATGTATTCATATGCTATGACTATTTTTTATTTTTATTTTTTTGGGGATTCGAGTATGCGACTCTAGTGGATTCTTCTGTTTCCCGTTTACTAAAGGCAATCACTTTTAGAAAAGCAAAGATAAAACCTCGATCGGGGGGAATCACTCAATTATTTTTTCACAACTTTTTACCTATATATATGAGAGGAAAAAAAACCAACTCATTTCTGTCATCATATATAGGTAAATCCAAAAAAAAAAAAAAAAAAGTACTTGTAGCAAGAAGAAGTGAATTGAGAGAGAGAGAGAGAGAGAGAGAGCCACACCAAGTATAGTAGCACAAATTTAGTTTACTTCTCCTTTTGAATTGAGTACCAATCGTCTATGCATATGGGTTTAAATAGCTTAGAAGAAGATGATCGGTTCAGAATCTTTTGAATTTGTAATCAGAAATTTAATTATTGAAACCAAATATCACCCGCACAAAAAGAAGGAAAAAAAAAAAATTTTTGAAGTCTGAAAATGAAGGTTGTCGTCAGCCCCCAAAAAGAAAGCCTGCTGCCTGCTCTTCATTACCATCAAACAATTTAAGAGCTTGTATGACTGCGTCTCTTCCAAACCCAAGCTCAACAAGCTTTGCCACTTTGGCTTCAAAAACAGGTCCCTGCACCCATATAATGTATCATATCATATTTATCACCAAATTCATTACTAAATTAAGTTCTTCAATCGATGTAAGCCCTTGGTTAGCAAGACCATATCGAGGTCAATAATCAATATTCAATAGAATTTGCAAACCCTGCTGCTAATGTTCCCCTATAGATAGTTGCAGCGATTAACCACGCAATAACAAGTAACAACCAACAAAAATTAATTCTGCATGTATGGTTGGAAAAATTCTTGATAGCAAATTTACCTGGGCCACATCACCTCGAGACCCACCTGTACGCAAAAGATGACCAACAACAGACTATGAATAAAATTGCATGGTCAAACAAGAAATGCAGAATGTAGTATCCTATAGCAAATATTTTATTATACACCGTGACTAACCAGAAGATTGACCTCCTAACGGGACAACATTATTGCTCCTATCTGTTGTTCCCGATGTCCCCTGAAGATCAATAGATGAAAACAATAGTTAGAGACCAAAATGGTATTTACTCATTGCTACTATACATCACCAAATGTACATTAGAAAACGGGAAAAATCAAAGCATAAACAGCACTTCCTTTCAAAGATGTGCTGCTTTGATTCACATTATTGACAATTTCTAGCAGATTTCAAAGATAAGCCCATCATTTTTTTTTTGATAAGTAAGCACGGTCTTATTAATAATAATAGGCATAGCCCAAGTACACAAGATGGTATACAAGAGATAAGACCATCATTTATAGTCATTTCAAGCACAGCTACTGGAACATCATTTGCCCCATTGTTTTTTTTTTTTTTCCCAATAAATATCCTAGCCCAAAATTAAGGAACTTGTTAAGATGAACATGACTTTCAAATTTCCCAAGAACTTCTCCTCTGATTCAGGAAATACATGTCCAAGGTCAAGTGCCTTCCTTAATTTGCAAATATCTGTCATTCTAAAGATTTTAAACACAAAATTAACTCCTATCTTGGTGTGGGCTTGTATTGACAAGACCAACTACTGTCAATTTAAACGTCCTTGGGGGAAACTGTGTAAAGTCCACACTTTACTGAGCCAGTAAATTGCCGCCAAAAGGCAAAAAAGATTCAGCCAATTTCACTTTTATTGAATCTATATTCCCACTTGCACAAATTGAATGTGAATGCATTTTTCCTCTTTGCACAAATTGAAATGTAAAGTTTACACTTTAGCAAGCTAATAAAAATTCCAGCTGCTTTTAAAAGTTGTGTAATTCATAACCACATATTATCATTCCCCCTTATCAAAATTGAATATGCATTCAATGTTTGCTGTGTAAAAAAACAGATTTTACCTACAGTACAATGATCCAAATCATTAATCAAAAGTACATCATCAATGGTAACTTTCTCAGGAAAAGCATGTGATTGAAAGTAAACTCACCGGGGCTACTGAGCTAGATGCTTGTTTGGAGTACCTTTCTTCATCGAGAAAACGTGATGGGATATCTTTCTCTGAAAATAATGCATGATTTATTTATTTATTTTTGTCAAAGAGGTTGACCATAAAATATAGTTGAGTCTCTGTGAGATGTAAATAAAAGAAATCAAGCATATTCGCAGAAATTGGTTGTGCTATTTAAGAAGACCAACCTTGCAAAAATGGTACAGAAACTTCTCCACCTCCAACTCTCAAAAGATTCTCCTTTAAGTCTATAATGCACTACAGGCATTAGCCCGAGTCAGAAAAGAATAATAAACACGGATAACTTCTTAAAATGGAACCAAGGGAATGGAGGACAGGTACATAAGATATTAGACTGAGGATGCTACCTGGTGCTTGCGGAGCATATCCAGCCCGAAGAGGAACTCCATATTGGGAGCATCCAGTACCGTGAATGAGCAAGGGTAGAATATATTGCCAATCTACAGGAACAAAGTGAACGGGGAAAAAAGTTACACTCAGCATTGAGGATGATTAATAGATTGTTTTGTCAAAGAAAACTTAAAATAACCTAGAGATTGAATTAATAGCCAAGAGATTGAATTAGAATCATCAATCAAAAAAAAAAAAAAAAAGATAATTCTCTACTAGTAGAATAAGAGACTAGAAAGTCCCAAGGCAACTGCACTCATAAAAGCATACGTTACACCTATGAATATACATATGCACCAGAGCAAATGAACACACAAGTGGAAAGAAAAAGGAAGAGAGACAGAGCACCCCTTGTACCTAGAATGCACAAAGATATTCTGGCCCAGTACCAAAATAATAAGCCGCATAAAGTATTAATAGAAGACTAATGGATACATTACCTTGATTGGAGCAACATGTATACGGCCCAATATCTCTGATTGACCAACTCCATGAGCAATGCCCTTATAACGTTGATCTAAAAGCCTCAACAATCTGGAAAACACCATGGCCACAAAAACACAAAAACAGGCTTTTCAATTTCAAACTCTTCTTGTGGCATAAATTCTACGTCTACAAGGTGTCAGATGGTAGCATATTCCATGCTGATTGGCTATGCCTACTTTCTACCATCAATAAAGTTATTATTTACCGATACAAAAAATTCTATGCTGCTTGAATTCAATCCCACCATATTAGATGGACATTGGGGGAAACTCTTGGAAATGAAAATCTCACACTTGGATTCAGTTATATATATATATATTTTTTTTTTTTGATAAGTAAAAATATTATATATATCAATAGGAGTAACCAAGTACACTAGACGTATACAAGAAAACATCTAGCCCATACTAGAGTGCCCCGAATGACCCAAAAGCCCGTGAAAACTACCCAATTAACACCAAACCCGAATTGGAATGGAACACACCTCCCCAACCCCAGCCCCTTGTTTCCCGTACAACTAATTCAAATCCCTCTACAAGACCGTCTTCGCAGTGCCCTCCCTTTAGTCTTCGCTCAACTTGAACTACCTCCCATTGCGTCGTAGTTAATTGCCCATAAAAGAAGCTTCAACTCCCTACTTTTCTTGAAACTTGATTTGGTTTCAAGCGTGTGGCTCCCCTCAATCACAGTGAATAGAGCTTTAATTTGGTGTTCATTTGCATCATTTGAGATTCCCACAATTTGCTTAAAGCCGTTAACTTTATTAAGAACCCAATCCGATGGTGACCCCGCTATATTGTTTAACGGAGGTCGAGAAACCAAGGGAACGACATTATCCCCAGACACGGTACCCAATTGCACTCCCGACTCTAAAGCTTCCTCCACACAAGGCTCCAACGACAAACATTCCTTCCCACCATATGGTTGCTCGACAACAATATGGTTGTTGTCCATTGTTTCTGTCACCATTACAGGTTCCTCCCCTCCATCAACATTGCTTGTATGTATTCCACTCCCTGATTGCTCAGACCCTATTGCTCCCTAAGGAGACACAGAACCTTCTATAACCTCGTTTGCATCTTCTAGAAGAGGCTCGACTGTTACTTCCAAAGTATTCAAGACGCTAGATGGACCCCCATCTTCAACTAAAAAAGAACCATTGACAGAAGTACCAACCCCATCTGCAACTAGAGCTTGAGGCCTTACTGCTCCCTTAGGAGGCATGGTGACACTGGCATGAACAAAGATGCTAGCGTCCAATGACCCTATCTGTGACGGCATTGAAACCTTTGCGGGCACACTTGTGACCTTCATACCTGAAGGATCTACCTCCCGCCCTTCCTCATCCAGTCTTGACCCACCACCAAAACCCATGACTTGGTCCAGCCTTTTATTCACTTTAATCATTAGATCTCTCACATACTCAATAAATACTTTCAATTGAGCTTTAACACCCACAAGACCCCCTCCTTTCATTTATATAACTAGTTTCCAGGTTAAAATGATGGTAAAAATGCTAATGAATTCGTTTCTATAATTGATTCATAGGTGCTAACAAGTAGGCTTGAAAATATAAATGTTCTCTAAAACAAACGATCACACTTAGAAGAATTAGATTTCATATGGAGCAGAGCAAGTTTGTTTTCATGTGTTTTCAATTTACCCATTTAGCTAACATTACAGAACAAGGGTTTTTTAGGTAATCAAGAAGTTTTATTCACAAGAGAATGCCAAGTCCAAGTACACAGGAAGTATACATGAGAACAGAACCAGGTATTCTATAAGAAAATGATAGATCAAAAGCAAAGAATCAGATATAAAGCCTGTTTATCATGCTCCCTAACTCTTATAATGAAAGATGACAATAAATTTAGGCATGCCCACTAACTCGTATACTGAAAGATGATATTATCACTGCCAGTGTAAAGCAAATAACAGCAATTGAATATACAAAAGCACATACCCACAGCGCTCAGCACAGCTTTTCGATATTATCGTTGATTGGGCTCCACTGTCAACAAATGCCTGAAACATAATGAAAAGAAGTTTTCAGATAAAGTGCTTTGCCCAGTCAACAAAGGGCGGGATTAACAAGATAATTTGAAGGGGAATGCATAATTCAAAATGACTCCAATATAATTCCATTGCATATCAGATTCTTGCATAAATCTCATCAAAACACATCTGAAAGTAGGGGAGTCCGATAATGTAAGATGTTTAAAAGTAAAGAAAAGTGACCAAGCAACCCAAACGATGAGTTGAATAAGTTCATCCTGAGATATTTTTCACCCTAGTTACCTTCAATGGGACACCATTAACCTCCATGTCAACATACAACATAACCTGAAAAGTTGAACAAGAATATTTAACATTAATAAAAATAGAAATTATTAGGAGAAACAGGAGGTCCAAGACAATACGCACCACCCTCGCAAAAGCTTCAGGGTTATGTTCGAGGGCAGCTTGCCAGTTTTCATCGATTCCTTTCTGAAAAGAATTTAGAAAAACGGAGTAAATATCCACACTATGCATCCACTGTTTTGTGGAAAGCAAAAACATTATGTGAGAATACATAATTACATAAAAGGATACAGTCCACAAAAACATTATATGCGAGTGTATTAGCTGTACATAATTACATAAAAGGATATATTCCAAAAGTATGAAGAATGAATGAAGTTACAGAGTTTCAAGCAATAATTAGTTCATGTAATCACTAAAAAAAAAAAGCTTTTATGAAAACATTATGAATCAATATGGTAAAAATTGTAAAGATATCATTATTCTAAAAAACAGATATTAGCTGGTACCATGAATATGCATATTCCTTTTCTTAAAATTTACTCAAATTTATCCTACGTGGCACTGAATTACAAATCATGACTTCTAGAATGTTGAGTCAATGTTAACACTGTTTGCAGAAAACTGATGTCTGTAGACACATAGCAAAATTTTAAATCAACAAAAGAATCTATAGGCATAAAAATTCTTCAGCAATTACTCCTAGAGTATTTGTGCAATAGAAAACTTAATTATTATAATTTCAACAATCATAATGACCTAAACATCTCAATAGGATGAAAATGAAAAAGATGCAGATTGCAAGAGTACAAACAAAAGTCACACGCCACCACCCGCACCAACGAATCAGTTGAGAGGAATCATTTTATGCATTGTCACTAGAAAAACTATCACATATGATGAAATAATAAAACTGACCTGCCGAATGGCAGCTTCAATTTTCTTTTGTGCTTCAACATCAAAAGGATCTGCATAATGAAGGGCCTATATCACAAAATAAAATGGGCATATATCAGTTTCTTACCTATAAAAAAAACTACTGAAAAATAAAAACTTCAAGGATTTCTATAAGCTTATCCATCTACTAATCGCCAACAACTTAAATTGCTTTTGTTAGAACTTACAAAATTATAATTTAACTACATCTTATTAGCAAATAGTAAGTACCTAGATATATAGGTTTTTTTTAAATGCCATAATGATTTAACAAATAGTAAGTACATAAACATATAGAAATCCTGAGAACCTAAATGCCATAATGATTTAAGAATGTGACACAGACAATAAAGGCCAACAAAAAAGAAGAAGAGTTAGAGCCCCCAGATAAGCAACTTACAAGCTCTTCTTCTTGTTGACTTCGTAATTTAGATCTCTGCTGATGACGCTCTCGTAAAATTTCTTGCAATCTATTGAGATCGTTCCCTAGAACAACTTGCGCTAATTCAGGATCACTCTGTAAGTTTGATATACAAATAGATTGTCAGAAATTATAAGTTCAGAACATAACTCAGAAATTAATTGGGAAAATCAACAGAAATAGAAGTGTTTCTTTTCCATTGAAGAAAACAAATGCAATGCACAATGAGTTGAAGTGTGAATAAAATAAGGACCAAGCCGGGACTTAAGCTCCCATACATGATCTGATTGCAGATTTCTTCTCTTCCTTTTTTTTAATTAAGTAAATCCATTTCATTGAAGAGCACAGAGACACGCAACCCTAATACACAAGCTGTATACAAGAAATTATCCCTTTAATGGATAAAAGAAGAACAAAAATCCATAAATTCAGCAATATTGTCAGAATGAGAGATATTACATGCCCTGTCAATATATAAAGCGATTGTACCAGCATATTATTCAGAGAGACCATTTACATGAAGCAAATCCCAATTTGAAATGGCAAAGAATAATCTGGAGAAAAAAGATCAGCATTTTACCTGAAACAACTGAGCCATAATGTTTGAGTCACTTCGAACATGCTGCTGGAAAGCTTCAGGGTTCACAGCAGATCCATCTGGATTGAAGCCCAAATTATTCGTAGACAGACTGAAATAACATTAAATTGTAAGAGGTGGATAGAATAAAGCTTTAGACTCTGATTCAATACATAACATTTATTTGAATACAAGGACCCAATAGCAAAAAAAGGGGAAAATTTTACAATAATATACTAGTGAAGTAATTTATAAGATCTTTTTATTTTTTTATTATATATATATTTTTTTTTATATCCGTGGGTGTCTAGGCCAGCTTGCGCACACCTCGACTAATCCCATGGAGCCTTAAAGTTAACGGCCAGGTAAACCTCCAGTAGCCCTGAGGGAACTCGAATTGGTGACCATTAGAGAGCAAACTCAAGGCCTGACCAACTGAGCTACCCGTTAGGGTTAATTTACAAGATTTTCTAAAATAATGTACAAAATATGCCATCTATTAAGCCAAAATAAAACATTAGTGTGCTTCATGAGACGGAGATTTCCTGTTACATTTGATTTAAACCGTTGACAGAGGATAAGTGGAACTTCTTTACAAATAATATCAATCTAACATCTTTTGTAGCTACCCTACTGTAATCCTGGCTGCCTGTAACTTCATCAAAATAAAAAAGAGAAAACCAAAACTAATATTTTATTACTCTTGGTCGTGTGGGTTGCCCAAACATTCCAAGCCTAAGGGAGTAACGCAATGTAGCATAAAGAACGAAAATATATACATACGTAGATGCAGCAGTGGAGACCATCATCACCAAATCGTCATCTTTCACACCTAATTCACTCAATTTCTCAAAATTCCTCATCTCCTTCCCATTATACAGCAACTGTTGTTGCTTAAGCGGCACACTTATCTGCTCATATGCAAATTGAAATCAAATTAGCATTTTGAAAAATAAAACCAAGAACTAAAAGCAGCTTTCCCTCACCCTAATAACCCCCTTTGGTTTTCTAGAAAAACAAGTAACCGGTGATCAACCATACATAAACAAATATACGTCTATATTGCGGTTGCTTACTTCGCAATCTGCGTGTATTTTTCAATTATATTGAACTTGAGGTTAAGTAAACGATACTGAAGAAGTAGTGGAAGATCGAAAACTCTAAGCCACAAACTTCCATCCCAATATTTTATCAGCAATCAAACACAGCACAAGACCCAAAACATAGAAAGGACGTATGAAATAAATCTTACCTCCACTTCAAGCAACGCTTTCACGTTTTCAACCTATAGCCACAAACCAAATTCAAGAAGGAAAAAGCCAGGAATTAATGAATGAGTATCAGAAAGGGAGATGCATATAATTACGCCGACAGGAATGTATGCGTGTGTAAAAATACGGGGGTTTTGGAGTTACGGTTTCGTGAGGATCGACGTCGACGGTAATGATCTGCTCGTCTGCGGTCATTACAGTGATCTTCATCTTGTTCGCTCTCTTGGTTATGGATTGGATCTGATTTCTCCCCGTGAATCTGTGGGTCTCTATTCTATAGAAATTAGCGTCGTACTTTGGAAATATGGGACCGGACAAAGAAAAGAGGAAGAGGAAGAGGAAAAGGTTTGGAGGTTTTTGTATGGTTATTGTAGAAGTGGGGAAGTCGTTGTGGTTAATTAGAATTGAGTTTATTGCCGGCGGCTAGTTGAGGAGTCCAGCTAGGAAATAAAAATACTGTAGCTCTTCATTCATTCACGTCCGCCGCAATCTCTAATTTTTTTTTTTTTTTTTGGTAAAAGATTGTTACGTTGAAACCATTAAAGAGCTAAATTTAGGCAAAGCACGTGCACAACAAACCCTATCATACCGGCTACTTATTACCAAGAATAAACCCTAACAGCTCCTGTAAATTGTAATTTTTCAAGAATTAAAAACTTGGGTCAACAGCAATCAATCCCCAAACACACAAAAGTAAGCATCTATCCATACTCTGGTTTTTTTTTTTTTTTTTTTTTTTTTTTTTTATTGCTTTAGGGTTTAACAATGTTGAAAGAGACATTGAAAACTAACCATGCACTTTGGCTGTTGAAGTCACATCCAAAAACTACAACAAGGTCTTATTTTTTTGAAACAGTGCTTCTGCTTCTGCTTCTGCTAGCATATATATATATATATGAGTTGGCTGACTCAATGCAGAGCTTTTATTTTATTTTAGAAAAAATATAATTGCAAGTATAATTGTATACTAATCTATATATCAATATAATGTGATTGGTCAAAAAGTAAATTTTATTGAAAACAGTATTAATTTAAATCTTAGATATAAATAAATCAATATTAATACACAAATTAATACACGATTATACTTGTATACAACAAAACTCTTTATTTTATCCTTTTGAAAACATGGCAGCGTTCTTTCATCAATTACCATACAAATAATAACATAAAACTATGCACTGCAGTAGTCCAGTCCAGTGGTTAAGGCTCATCAACCCATATGCATGGATGGGCCTTTTTTTGGCAAGCCAGCCCAGAGGCGAAGTGGACCAACAATACCATAAAAAATAATTCGACAGTATCGGGTCAGTTCGGATTATAAAAATAAATTAATTATGTTTTAAAAATAATTATTAATTATCTTTCTAATCAATATCCTCTGCCATAACATGCATAAAGAGTAAAAATTAATAAAAATTTTATATGTAATTATTTTTATATTAATTATGTATTAAAAAAATTAATCTGATTAATCATATCAATAAAATATATAGAAAATAAATAAAAATAATTATACATAATATTATTCAAAAATTAAACTAAAAAATTAGAAAGACAGACACTACTTTAAATAAAAAATAGTAAAGAAACTTATTAAAAAAATAATGATAAGCTTATTATTATTTTATCACTTTTTTATTATTTTAAATTTATTTAATAATTAAGAAAATAATTATTAATAAAATTATATATATTTTTTAAAATTTTTACTTAACGATGAAGAATGATAAAAATATACTTTTAAAAAGAATTAAAAAAAAAAACTCAAAATACTTTTGAAAGGTGGAATTAAAAGTCCCCCGAATTCTTTTTCCCTTTGAAAGTCGTCTCTGGCTTTAAGCTTTTCCTGTTGCTGCACTCTCAAACCCAAAAATAATTTAATAAAAATAAACTTCCTCCCTACTTCACTTCAGATCTCACACTGAAACTCTCTCTCTCTCTCTCTCTCTCTCTCTCTCTCTCTGTGGTTTTGTCCATGGCTTCCCCTGGTAATCCCAACCACCAACAGCTGCAACATCCCCAGCAGCAATTGGACATGCAGAGTTTCTTTAAACCCACAAATCCCTCGCCTCCACAATTACCGCTACCCAATCCCGGCGGTGTTTCTACCCCAAACCCTCCAAATCTAAACCCTTCCGCTCCCCTTCCGCCATCCTCCGGCCCCTACTCCTATCCTCTCCAATCCGCACCGTTTCACAACCCCAACCCTTTCCACCACCATCAACCCTATCCTTACCATCCCCACTTGCAGCACCAACGCTCCCTCTCTTACCCCACCCCTCCTCTCCAACCCCCCATCTCTTCCTCCTCATCTTCTCCTAACCCCAATCCTAACTCTGGAGCCCGCCTTATGGCCCTCCTCAACCCCAATCTTGACCTCCCTCCTCATCAGGCCCCGCTAGCTCCTCCTAACCCTCCCTCCTCCTCCTCTTCTTCTTCTTCTGCGATGATGAGTTTGATACCCCCATCCGTCGGACCCCGCCCGATTCGGTTGCCCAGCAGTAAGCTTCCCAAGGGCCGGCATTTGGTCTCCGAACACGCGGTCTACGACGTGGATGTTCGGTTGCAAGGCGAGGTACATCCACAACTGGAGGTCACTCCCATTACCAAGTACCAATCCGATCCCCAGCTCGTCTTCGGCCGCCAGATTGCGGTCAACAAGTCTTATATCTGCTACGGATTGAGGCAGGGCAATATCCGTGTCCTTAATATCAACACTGCCTTGCGTTCTTTGCTTCGAGGCCACACTCAGGTTTGTTTTCCCTTGCATACTATAATGAATAATTTGGATTGGTTAACACGAGTGAATGAGTCAAAATAAGCTAGGCTAGAGTTTTATTCGGATAAATCATGGAAGTAGAGATTGGCACCAGTTGAAAATCGTCAGAGGGTATTTTTTTTTTAACGTTTAAGAACTATATAATTTTGAAGAGAACCATAAATACATCGAAGGAATTGGAAACCATTTAATGCAATGAACGGTAGAGTTTAACATTAAAAAAAAAAAACAAAACAAAAACATCTTGGTATTTATTACTTCATCTTGGTATTTATTACTTGATGACGCGTGTTAGTCGTTACTTTAATCAAAATTTAATCTTCGATGGTATCAATTCTTAGTATGTGGTGTCATTTTAACATTTTATTGTTCAAATTAACTCTTTTTTTTGTTTTGTTGTGTTTTCCACTGATCGTGCTTATTTGAAATGCTGGGCAGATGCATTTTCTGTTTAGGTTTTTAAATAACTTTATTCTTCGTTAAATCTAATAAGTGGTTCCATTTATTCTCCCAGAGGGTCACAGATATGACTTTCTTTGCTGAGGATGTTCACCTTTTGGCTAGGTAGCTTTTGGTTGATCTTTCATTTGTAATTACCTTCCTCTGGTTTATATTTGGTTGAAGGTTTCTGTTTTTGTGCAGTGTTGGGATAGATGGACGGGTTTATGTATGGAAGATTTCTGAAGGTCCAGATGAAGAAGATAAGCCTCAAATTACAGGAAATGCTATTGTTGCGATTCAAATTATAGGAGAGGAGGGAGCTTCTCATCCACGAGTTTGTTGGCACTGCCACAAACAAGTAATAACACATTTAATTCTGTCATTCTTAATACAAGACAGTCTAAACATTATGTTTTCTTATTAGTTATAAAAGAAATTGTGGTCTTTAGTCTCAACTGTAAAGTTGCTTAACATTTTGTTGCTTTGAATTTTACACACTTTATTCAGGAAATTTTGGTTGTTGGGATTGGAAGACGTATTCTTAGAATTGATACCACAAAAGTCGGAAAGGGTGAAGTGTATTTGGCTGAGGAACCTCTCAAATGTCCTGTTGATAAGGTCATTGATGGGGTTCAGTTGGTTGGTAACCATGATGGAGAAGTAACTGATTTGTCAATGTGCCAGTGGATGACCACCCGTTTGGTTTCAGCTTCTATCGATGGCACGGTTTGTATTTGCCCCCATCACTTTTCTTGTTTTTGTTACTCAAAGGTTTATGTTAGTGTTTGTTTTCTGAATTTTCACTACTTGATTTAATGGTTTAAATTTAATGTTTCGAACATTTTTTAGCCCAAGCAATGTTTGCACGAGTGTGCCATTGCACGTGCAAATTCATATTATTTTGTCCAAAAATTGAAATTTGCTAATGACTATGCCTTGCAAAATGTATATTATATGAACAGGTAAAGATCTGGGAAGATCGCAAACATGTTCCACTTGCTGTATTCAGACCACATGAGGGGCAGTCTGTTTGTTCGGCGACCTTTTTAACTGCTCCCCATCGGCCGGATCACATCATACTTATCACTGCGGTACATAAGCTTGTTGCTATGTTATTTTTTCAATCTAAGTCGCTGTGGTTCTGGTTGTTTTATAGATAGTTCTGATATTATATGGGTATTGCACTATGCATGCTTTATTTTTTTAACTTTAACCAATATTGACCGACTTTTTTCTGGAATTGAGTTCCAATATGCATTTTCCAGAAGTAAGCTTTGTTTGATAATGGTCATTCTGTAGTGTGGACTATTTAATTGTGTAATACCTATTTGTAGGGGTCACTGAATCGAGAAGTGAAACTGTGGGCCTCGACAAGCGAAGAAGGCTGGCTACTGCCGAGTGATGCAGAATCATGGAAGTGTACTCAGACATTGGAGTTGAAGAGTACAGATGAACCTCGAGTTGAAGAGGCCTTCTTCAATCAAGTCGCAGCATTGTCTCAAGCAGGCCTTCTCTTACTTGCAAATGCCAAGAAGAATGCTATATATGCTGTACACTTAGAATATGGTCCTAATCCAGCAGCAACCCGCATGGATTACATAGCGGAGTTTACAGTCACCATGCCTATTTTGAGTTTTACGGGAACAAGTGATATATTACCTCACGGTGAACATATTATTCAGGTTTATTGTGTCCAGACACAGGCGATTCAGCAATATGCTTTGGACTTGGCCCAGTGCTTACCCCCACCGTTGGAGATCATGGGGTTAGAAAAGCCGGATTCAAATGTCCTGCGTGATGCAACTAGTGCTGAAGGATTTACTGCTTCAGACCCATCTGGAAATAAACCAAATGAGGCACTGCCCTTAGCTGGCTCGGCACCCAAACAAAATATACAAGGAAGTAGCTCTGAGTGTGCGACTTCAGTGAGATATACTGTAAGCTCTAGTTCTGCCGAGGCAGCCACTTCGAAAGAAATTAACAGTTTCAGTATGGAATCTAAGCCTTTATCACTGACACCTGTAATGAGTGATGGTGATGGTGTCGCATCACTGCCTATTCCTTTGACTCCAAGGTTGTCTAGAGAGCTTTCTGGTTTTCGGAGTCCAACAAGTAACTTTGAACAAGGTCCCCCACTCAGTATCCATGTCGGAGACCAACCAGTTAATGATTATTTGGTTGAGAGGCAAGTGGACACCATTCGTGCAAACTCGTCTGATGTGTCTTCATTGGACGATGATTCTAGGAATGATAAGGCAAAAATTACATCAAATGCGCAGGATGATTTGTCAACTGTGCTTAATCCTCATATCATGTTCAAACAACCAACTCATCTGGTTACTCCCTCTGAGTTGAAAGTCAATTCATCCTCTGGAACAACTAGCATTCTTGAAATCAAGAGCGAGGGAGAGACAAGCATCCAGGATGTGATTGTGAACAGTGATGTGGGTAATACTGAGGTTGAGGTGAAAGTAGTTGGTGAAACAAGATCCACACAGAGTGATGGATTTGGCCCTCGAAGAGATTCTCAAAATCTTTTGGTAGAGAATAAGGAAAAGTTCTTTTGCTCACAGGCTTCAGATCTTGGTATTGAGATGACCCGAGAATGCTGTGCTATATCATCTGAAACCTACATTGTGGAGGAAGCTCGGCAAGTTGATTGCGTTGGTGTAATGGAGCAACTGGGCCAACCTCCAAATGCTGATGAGGAAGAAGTACATGACTCCACAAAAAAATTGCCTGGGAAGGTTTCTGAGTCATCTACATCTGCACAAGTTCTGCTTTCATCGACACCAAATTTAAAAGGGAAAAAACAGAAGGGTAAAAGTTCTCAAGCTTTGGGTCCATCTTCCCCGCCTCCAAGTGTTTTTAATTCAACAGATTCTTTGAATGAACCTAGTGGGAGTACGAGTCTCCCCTCCGGTGAAGCTGCTTTTTCTCAAATTTTGGCCATGCAGGAGATGCTTAATCAGGTAATTGCTTGAGACCATGGACGTTTGTACATATTATTACCAATGTGTCATGTCTGACTGTTTTCGGTGTATTTTTTTTTTGCATGCTTACCAGAGTGGCCATATGTTGTAATTGAAAACGCTGCGAATAACTTTCAATCATTTCTAGCCTCTTCATTCTTGTTTATTGCAGTGTATATATCATATGTCATTTATGATTTCAAGTTGTGTTGATAGGTAAGGCATCATTATTTCTTTTCCACAAAATAATTCATAAAAAATTGCCGAGCGGCTATGCAATCCCAGGATTAGTTAGAACGCTGTTCCCGGACATCCAGTGCCAATAAAAAAATAATAATTCATAAAAAAAAATTCTATTCCACAGAATAAATAAGTGAGACCATACATCTGAGTGGCAATGGGCAACAACTTTTTCATTCCTGAATTTGAGACTCGGGTTCATCATGGAAACTTTGACCTGTGCCATATAATTTATTCATGAGATAATCTTTATTTGCCAACAATTGCATCTACAAAGTAATGCTGCTTTCATTTTCATCCTCTCTACAAGCTTTTGGGTTGAGAAATGAGAGCTCTAGAACAATTTTCCATTTTTTCTTTCAAATTGGCAAGTTTCCTGTATAATAAGGCATTATGTTTTGCATTTTATATGGTAACGTGGCCCACTTTCATTAATAATGTATGTCTAACTTGTCTTCTTTCAACTCATCCATCTTTATTTGGCCTTTTCGTCAACCCCCCTCCTTACTCTTTATCCATTCTGTGCAGCTCATGACAATGCAAAAAGAAATGCAGAAGCAGATGGCAACAATGATTTCTGTTCCAGTTAGCAAAGAAGGTAAAAAACTAGAGACAAATCTTGGGCGTAGTATGGAGAAGGTTGTCAAAGCCAATACAGATGCTTTGTGGGCTCGTTTTCAAGAAGAGAATGCAAAGAATGAGAAGTTATTGCGAGACCGTACACAGCAAATAACAAGTTTGATTAATAACTTCATGAATAAAGACTTGCCGATGATGTTAGAAAAAGCAGTGAAGAAGGAAATGACGGCTGTAGGACCAGCTGTAGTTCGCTCAATTACTCCGGCCATTGAGAAGTCAATATCTTCAGCTATTGCAGAGTCTTTTCAGGTTAAGATCTTGAATACTTGCCTCTTCTATGAGACAGTTGTTGTTGCAGGATCTAACTGATGCTTTGTGCTTCAGAGAGGAGTCGCTGATAAGACAGTGAATCATCTGGAGAAATCTGTCAATTCAAAACTTGAAGCTACTGTTGCTAGGCAAATCCAAGTACAGTTTCAAACTGCTGGCAAACAAGCTCTTCAGGTGCTTATTAAGTGGTGTGGATTACATGAATTATTGCTTAGGACATATGATTATTTTAACGTGAATAGGATTTATATAATCGTCAACCTCGAAATAGTAACTTATACTAATGACATGAACAAGCTATCTTTTATTGCAGGATGCTTTAAAATACAGTTTGGAAACATCAGTAATTCCTGCCTTTGAGATGTCATGTAAAGCTATGTTTGAGCAAGTAGATGCTACCTTTCAGAAAGGCATGGTTGAACATACAACTGCAGCTCAGCATCACTTTGAGTCTTCCCATTCTCCATTGGCACTTGCTTTAAGGGTGTGTACAATTGTTCCATCTCACCAGTCATTGGAAAGCGGGTCTTCTTTTTTTTCAATTTGTGGTTATTCCTTCTCTTGTATTTATCTTGAATTAAAACCACTTTTTGTTCAATTAGTCAAGTACATTGGACTTTGTATCTAATAAAATAAGCAGCATATGTTTACTTGGTCGCAGAAATACTCAATTGTTTGATTCACTAGAATGATGTGAACTAGCCCTATAATAATATCAGCAGTTCAGCACTGCATATCTATGAACATATGGGACTATTTGGACAGTGTGATTTTCATAGGCATTTTTATATTAAATCTTGAATGCTTAATATTTCTATTTCTATTTTCTTTGTATCTGTGTTGGTATTTCTTTTTAAACCATGCCCCACTATTTTATGTATTGCACTTCTGTTCGTTTGAGATGATCCGTGAGATAAAAACAGTTAACGGTATGCTAGGGGAGTGATGACTATTGGAAAAGAATGGGTTTATATTGGGTTGAATGGTAGCTATAATATACCCTGCATAGTATAAGATTCATCTGGAGAACTTGTTACTGCATTTATAAAATAAATAAACATATTAATCTGGGGGACTTGTTACTGTCCTTGCCTGTCTGTTGCTTGCAGCTATCAATGCTTCTTGTCGTATTCTTCTCTGACTTTGCATTTTGATGTTATTATGCAGGATGCCATTAATTCAGCATCATCTGTGGCTCAAACCTTAGGTGGAGAATTGCTTGAGGGTCAGAGAAAGCTATTATCTCTTGCAGCTTCAGGAGCAGACTCAAGTGCAGTAAATCCCTTGGTCTCCCAATTGAGCAATGGACCTTTGGGTGGTCTCCATGATAAGGTCCACTTTGTTTTCTTAATTAGTTGTTGGTTTCTCTCTAAGATGCAAAATAGCTATGAACCTGTAATGCAAAGGTCTTCGATATGTGGCTAACAAATTTCATATTTTTGTTTTTATGAATGTTTAATTTGGCTGTACTGATTAGAAGCAATCATATATGTGCATTAGGTTGAGGTTCCGGTTGATCCAACAAAGGAGCTTTCAAGATTGGTATCTGACCGCAAATATGAGGAGGCTTTCACTACAGCCCTACAAAGAAGTGATGTTTCCATAGTATCCTGGTTATGTTCTCAGGTGTGCGATATAGTCAAGAAAAAATTACTCATAGTATGCTTTTAGATTTTTTTTTTTGTGTTCAATATTTGTCAAATTTAAACTGTGTAGTTGCATCATCATCGCTTTGATTTGGGGCTTAGTTTAGAAAACTTACGCATTTTTTCATTGATTAATTAAATTAAAGGTAGTTTAATAATATTCACTCACCTCTCTTTAATGACAAGTATTTTTTTTTTCTTTGATTCCTTCTGCATACAATTTTCATTTCTGATATGCGACTCAACTTGTTATGTGAAATCTGGTTGGAAGTTGTGGTAAATTAATGTCTCCGTGCCCCATTCTGCACCTTTCAGGTTGATCTTAGGGGGATTTTGTCAATGGTTCCGCTTCCTTTGGGCCAGGGAGTGCTGCTCTCTCTTTTGCAGCAATTGGCATGTGATATAAGTAATGATACACCACGAAAACTTGCTTGGATGACAGACGTGGCTAACGCCATAATCCCAGCGGATCCAATGATTGCCGTGCATGTGCGGCCCATCTTCGATCAAGTCTACAAGATACTAAACCACCAACGTAGTTTGCCTACGATTACTGGAGCTGAGCTCTCAAGTATCCGCCTCCTCTTGCATGTCATCAACTCCATGCTGATGACCTGTAAATGACTCTTACCTTCTCTGTACCGTTGTGCAAATCGCATGAGGCAAGATTGATGTTTTTTTTTTTTTTTTTTGGTACAAATCTCAGAGGGAGGGAGGGGCCCAACCGTGTAGAGTGAAAATTGTCTTGAGAATATGTGATCAAAGAAAAAATAGGCTAGGCTTTTCAGACTCATTTTAAATTTAGTTTTTACTTGTCAAAGTTTTCTGCCAAATGGAATTTTGCATTGAGAAGATCACGTCTCTTACCCCCATCTTTCACATGTTTAGAACAGGTTCATAATACGAAGTGGGTATGTGTTTGCTATGGGTGAAAAAGAAAAGGAAGTAAACAAAGATTAATAACTGTTCTTATTACTTATAAAAACAAAAAAACAAAGATTGATAACTGTTGTCAAATTATTATGAAGAGTAGTTTTAGGGTGTGCAAGTCTTTGAGTATTTCTTTTTAAAAAATAGATAAATTAATTTTCTAATTGTGGATCTCGTTTTTTAATTTTTTTTAATAATTGTGTGAGACTTGCATATATATATATATATATATATATTTTATTGACAAATAAAATTTTATTGATGATGAGAATATGCAAGAGTCCGGGTATATGCAAGAGCTAGTTTAGCGATACAAGAAATTCATTCTATTGAAATCAATTACAACTGACCAATGTAATTTCCTAAGCTCTTTCATTGTTGGCACTCGATCTTTGAAGCTTTATTTCTTTATTTCCAAATGCACCACCATAAGCATTTTGAACATAGATTATATCTAGCATTATTCTAAGTATTATAAATAACTATATTTTTTTGTTAGGTTCATGAAAACCTTAAATAAACTAAAATCTTTCCTGTAGAATAACCTGATCTCTCCTCGATAATTATGTTGTAAATGGGTAAAAGCAATCATTAGGTCTATAAATAAATTTTATAAATTGATATGTGTAACTATTATAAATATAATAAATCAAATAATTAAATTATTTTTATTATACAATAAATTAAATCTTTTAAATGGACGTTATTTTTGTTAAATCTAAATTTACCATACACTACACTTATTTTTCTTTATTATTTATTTTTTTTATTTTATTCTTCATAAATTAATTGATTTTTTATACTCATCATTCATATACACATTTAATAAGAGAAAAAAATTAAAAAAAAAAATTATGTGTCCTATGAGTAGAATTTTTTATTTTTTTTTTCTAATTCCACTGGTTACCGTTCATTCTACGGTCTAAACAGCATTTTGTTTTCCTCCACCGTGTTTGCTCCGTCGAAGGACCAAATATTTCTTCAAATCCAAAACCAACTCTTTCTTCTCAACTCAAGGATGTCACTTTCACTCTGTCATACGCTTACGCTTCTGCGCTTGTGAATAGAATTTCTAATTCTAAAATAAAATTTGAGTAAAAGACAGGAACTTGCCGGGAAACTGTCATAGGACGGCTACATAAATATTACGCGCAATTGTCAATTCGTAGTTGGTTTCGTCTTTCAGGAAAGTCTTTGTAAACGCATACAGCGAGAGCGAGTTTGGAACATTAGATGAGAAAATCTGGACCGGTGGGCAATACATATTGCTTTGGTTTGTTGGTTATCAATAGAACATACCGCTCTCTCTCCCTCTCTCTAGGCTATAACAAACGATTAAAGGGAAGAACCAACCCGCAGAAACCTGTCAATGTATCTATATCCTTATTTTTCCTTCTTCTTTTTTAAATATTTTTCTTTGGGATTGTAAAGCTTGTATTTTTAGTTACTTCTGTTGATTTGATCTGCAACTGATCAGAAATATCAGATCAGACGACCCAAATTAGCAAGGGGGTAGTTTCTTTTGGTCATAGCAGACCCCAGATACTTGTTTTGATTCTCGTGTTTTTGTGGTATGTCTAAGTTACTTTAACGCTTTATTTTATTTTATTTTTTGAGATTTTTGTATTGTTGGACTTCTGTTTTTTATATTAAAAATGGGGGAAGATTTTTTTTTCTCCTACAAATCGTACTGTTTTGACCGTGTTATAACTAATGTAGACCCCCACATGCCGCACCGCCCCGCCCCCCAGAGAAAAAAGAAAAAAAAAAAAAACAAAAAAAGGGGTTTCTAGAGCCAAATGTTCCTCATGAAACTTAATCGTGCAAAGGAATGTAGTTTTTAGTCTTATATCTTCTTTTCTATATGGGTTAAAGAGGTTTGGGAAAAATCTGAATATAAAGGTTCATTTTTGTGTCTGTTTTTCCTCTTTATTAGCTAACGTTACGATCACTATTGTAGTATCAACCGCACCAGATGTTCGTTACTTTGACGTTGAGGAAACTACATCTAGTAGGCGATGCCCTCCAATGATCATGACAATTGACGCGTTATAAGTAGAATATGGATTATAAGTTACAGACTGTCGACATGAAATCTCAACTTGAAGTAAGTTTTCAAATTTCATTATCATTTTTCTGTTTGATGAATGAAACTTCATACTGCATATAGTGTTTTAACAACGTTCTTCTTTATCATTGCATACACCTATAGTTATCAATGTTGTAAGCATGATTATCAAATGTATACATTTTACTTTTGTTTTCTGGGATTAACAGATGGGATCTCTTGATAGTGAATCAATTCATGAGTTCAACGAGAAGAGTCCTTCTAGCCCAGAAATAGATTCTCAGAAGTTCCATCGTTTGCATACGGCTAAGAGTGAATCGTGCTCTGGGGCTTCGCAAGCGGGTAACAGTTTAACGTCAAGGACTCTTGTGTATAAAAGCATAAAGACTGTTGTTTTCTCTAGTAAACTCAACTTGCTCATACCTTTTGGGCCATTAGCAATTCTTGTTGAGAAACTGACTGGCCATCATGTAAGTTGTAGCCCTTGCTGCCTTGAATAATTTCAAACATTGTTTCCAGACTTCTGTGTCCGTTATTTTTCTTGTGGCGGTGGGTTACAGGGTTGGGTCTTCTTTCTGAGCTTATTGGGTATAACACCTTTGGCTGAGCGTTTGGGTTATGCTACAGAGTAAGAGTTTGCGTCCCTCTAATTTATTTATTTTAAGGATACGAATTGGTAAGTAGCTAATCTGATGGTTTCATTCTGGTTTAGGCAGCTAGCCTTCTACACTGGACCTACAGGTAATTTTTTTATTATTATATTTGAACTCAAATTAGGAAATTTCAAGTCCTATATATATGTGTCATTTTTTTTCACTAGTCCTTTTTGGTTTATAACCTTGGAATTTCCAAATATCCTTTCAACTTTTTGTTGGATGTATTTATAAAAGAAGTGTCGGATGTCATATAATTTCTGCTTTGTATGCTCTCATAGTCTTGCTTCAAACCACCATAATATTCATTTGACTTCCCTCTCCCTTCTTATTGATCTCATTGAGAATATCAGACTTGAAAAAAAAATTCAAGTAGATAGTGCTGATATTGATTCCATGTGCATCTTGATCAAGAGATCAAAAGATGACCTTGGTTTCTTTTTTGTCAGCACAATCTTGTTAAAAAGTCTATTATAAAGGAGTATATTCACTTTTTTTCTGTTTTACTTTTTTAGTTTCCATTTTACTGGGCATATTCATATTTCATTTGAAGGATTCAAGGGGTGGCATTGGGTCTTAGGCAAAATTTTGCCTGTCATAATTGTTATCTTTTCGCCATGTTCATATTATGGGTGCCAGTATGTAATCCTCCGGACATTGCGATCCGCATCTGCCCAAAACATTTGGTTGTTGCTGGCATAATTTGTGTCATGTGTCTTTCATCTAATGGTTGGAGATCAGTACTGTGTCTGGCTATTTTTTTATATAACGTATTGGAATTTGCAGTTGGCGGCCTTCTGAATGCTACTTTTGGGAATGCAACGGAACTTATTATATCAATCTATGCACTTAGAAGTGGACTAATACGCGTTGTTCAACTGTCATTATTGGGCTCAATTCTGTCAAACATGTTGCTGGTGCTTGGATGTGCTTTCTTTTGTGGTGGGCTTGTTTTTCATAAGAAGGAGCAGCTTTTTAATAAGGTGGGGATGTATTAGCATCTTTTCTTGAGGTTTCATACTTTTAATTTTAGTTGTCTTCTCTTTCACGCTAAAGCTGATTTATGCTGCCATGCAGGCAACTGCTGTTGTAAGCTCTGGATTGCTATTGATGGCTGTCATGTGCCTGATTCTTCCAGCTGTTCTTCATTATACGCACACTGAGGTTCATTTTGGAAAGTCAGAGTTGGCTCTTTCAAGATTTAGCAGTTGCATCATGCTTGTTGCATATGCTGCATACCTCTTTTTCCAGCTAAAGAGTCGAGAGAATCCATGGGTATGTTTGGTTAAGAGAAATCTTGAGAATGGTTGAGAATTTTTTTGATATGTATTGGTTATTGAATTTTGTGAAAGTAGCATGTTTTGTATTGGGGTTTGTAAAAGTGGATAGGCAGAATTGAAAAGTTGTTTGAACATAATTTTTTATGGTTAGTTTTTGTTTTGTTTTTGGTAAAAGAAATTTTGATTTTTGCGTTTTTTAGTTTTCTTTAAAATATAGACAAATGGTTGGATGAAAAGTTCAAATAGAATTTTATTTGAGATCAAAAGGTATTTGGATTGAAGTTGAAAAGGCTTTTTGAAAATTTAGAATTTTTTTAACCAAATGTGGCCTATAATGAGGTTGGTTATATTTGCCATTGTACTCTCTCTCTCTCTCTCTCTCTCTCTCTCTCTCTCTCTCTCATTTGTGTATTTTATACATTAGTGACTTGCTAGGACTTTACTACTCTGCCTTGCTTTATTTGTCTATCTTGTATATTCATTTTTATGATTTGAATTGTATGGTTCAATCATTGATTTATGGTGCGATGTCAACTTAGGAAGAGAATCAGCATGAAGAGGGCTCAGACAATGATGATGGTCCAGAGATGTCTAAGTGGGAATCAGTAATTTGGCTTTTTATTATGACTACTTGGATCTCTATCCTCTCTGAACATGCAGTTCATGCAATAAAGGTAATATTTTCTTGTTCTTGCTTTCCTCTGATAAATTACTATTACATTTTTAAAGATCCATAAGTGTTTAAAGAATACATGCCATACGTGTCATTGTGCTGCACAACTTCAATGGCCTGAGCATTCCTGACTTTCTTGTATCACTAGAGAACCATGCCTAGATGTTGCTTTGTATATGTCCTGTGTACCTGGGCTATTTTTCTGATTAAAAAAAAAAAAAAAAAAAAAAAAAACCTGTACCACACAATTCTGATGTTTATATGCTGGTTTGTTACATGTGGTTACTTTGCAGGCATGCGTAAGGCTGAAAGCTAGTGTTAGACATTAGTCAAAGGTCAAAACCCTCACAAATGGAACTTCTGAATAAAATTTTGGATAATTCAAACTTATAAAAAAAAAAATCTTGGATGATGTAGATGAGAACCTGTTTGTGGATTTTTAGCATCATCTTCCCCACCCACCCCCCCCCCCCCCCCCCCCCCCCCCCCAAAAAAAAAAAAAAAAAAAAACCTGCATTTTCTATGCCCTTTCAGATTAAAATTAAAACATGATATCATTTCCAGAGTTTCTGTTGGATAGACGACTTATTCTGGTCAAAAGTTTATATTATTCTATGCCTGTGTCATTCGTTTTAATAACATTTGTCTTACCTATATATATAAAAAAAAGTTTACATTATTCTATCAACTCTGGTTTGTTGCTCTGCTTCTCTTTGATTTATGAACTTCCTTGTTGGGTTATTGTTTTACAGGGAGCATCTATTGCATGGAATATTTCAATTTCATTTATTAGTGTTATTTTTTTCCCTATCGTGGGGAATGCCGCAGAGCATGCAAGCGCTATTATGTTTGCCGTGAAAGACAAGCTCGTAAGCTTTTGGACATTCTCTTTTAACAAGTTTTGTTCAACAATTGAAATAATTTGAGTTTCTTTGCAGGACATTTCCTTAGGAGTGGCAATAGGATCATCAACACAAATATCCATGTTTGGGGTAGGTACCACTGCTTGGGTTCTTAATATGTATTTTACAATTTATAGCTCCCAGAAGAAGGGTTTGTTGATAGTATATGACTAATGGTGTATGATCCCCTCCATCTGTTGACAACAAATGAAAATGTAGTCAACCCAATGTATAGTGAGGCCAGTCATCTGCCAGTGTTTGGGATTTGGGATGTTCTGTAGTCTGTGTTGCATCTCGCCTGCTGTCTTAGCAAATGAATTAATTCCATAATGCTGAAAAGGACAGGTGATGGTCATAATTGTTTTCGTGGGTAACTTTTTTCCAAACAGCTATTGTTGCCAACTTATATTGCAGAAAACTATTATGGGACAGCATTCATGATATGCTCCTATTGAAGCCTTGTTACATAAATTTTTATCTATCAAAATTAGTAAATGCAGTTCATGTGATCTTTGTTATGTGTGATGAGAGGTTTATTGTGACCTGAGCATCAAACCTTTGAGCAAGTTAGTAGCTTAGAGCAAGTCAGGTCTTCTCTGTTTTCTTGTATCTGCATCCATCTTATCATCAGAATGGTATCCCTATATAATTCATTTAATGCTCGGATGGCTCATTCATTAAGGAGGTACCTTTGCATTCATGATTTTTTTGCTGGGATTGTTTGTTATAAATTTTTGTTTCTGATCAATACCTACTAAAATCAGCATTATGTTTTTGCAGATTCCTTTTTGTGTAATGGCTGGTTGGATTATGGGGCAACCAATGGACTTAAACTTTCAACTTTTCGAGACAGCAACACTTTTTATAACCGTCTTAGTAGTTGCCTTCATGCTGCAGGTTAGTATTTTACTGACTAAGAACAACAAATCTCTATAATTTTAAGGCTCTCTAGTAAGGAACTAAGTGTTGTACACAATAGGGGAAAGTTACTCTTCGCCCACTGGTGGTTTGGGTTGAGTTCGAGTTGCCTGCTGTGTTTTGAAAAGTTACACTTCACCCCAAGAGATCAATTTTTTTTTTTTTTTTTTTGGGGGGAGAGAGAAGAGGGGGGGGGGGGGGGGGGGGGGGAGGAGGGAGGTGGTTCATGAGTTTTATGGACACAATTCGGAAGTATCTTGATTTTTACTTTTGAAAACTACTGATTTTTTTTATTATCTTTTTTGCTTAAACATATTAAAGCATATGTGATTGAGGTTAATGATCCGAACTTGATCCAAACTATCCTTGGGTGAAGTTTAGTTTAATTTGATTTAATCCTAGATGCAAGTCCAACTGCTTTCTGATTTGTCTTGTTAACTCATTGTGTTTGGACAAGTTTCTGCTACCAACTTTTGCAGATTCAATTGTTTCGGTAAGTATTATCTTCTGGTAATTTTGGATGCATATTCTTTGATGTTGCCAATGTTTTGTTTGCAGGATGGAACTTCCAATTACTTTAAAGGACTAATGCTTATTCTCTGCTATCTAATAGTTGCTGCAAGTTTTTTTGTACATGTAGATCCTTCTCCAGTGGGTGAGTTATAAATGAAAGTTTCTATTTTAGTTCCAACTTCCAATTGATATTTATCATTGTCTGAACACAGTAAATGAAGTTTGTTTTGACTTAAGAGGGTGACAATATACGTATTGAATTATGATTTTGCAGATGCTGATAAGGAATTAAAAACTTAGTCAAGGAAGGCGCTGATTCTTGAGGTAGATCTCTAAAATCTTTGGTCAATTTGGTTATATATATATATATATAAAATTGTAATTTATTCCACCTGCTTGTGATTTTCAGTGAATTCGATTGACCAGTGTCTTACCTATTATGTTCTTTTTTCTTCAGCTACCGCGTGGCTGTCAATTGTCAAATGTTTGCTTAGATCAGAAGAAAGAATTGTATCATAGAAAGATCGAGATTCTTTTTCCTCATAAATGATAAGCACCATCAAGTTTAGTTGCGAAGGGGCGTGCATCCAATAAGAACAATAGGGACTGTGGGTAGGGTGCTGGTTTTGGAATGCCAATAAGTGACACTGTATCTGTATTATTGAATTCCAAAAGTTTAGTATCTGTATCTGTATTGGTAATTTGGTATTGTATTGTATTGTTGTAAAATTTTAGTTTTTAAGGAAGAGGTTGATCCGGGACATGGAAACCTTATTTATTGAATTGGGGCAATGCGTATTCCTCAGAATGTCCTTTTTCTTTCACTTCTGCTTTGGTCTGCCCTCGAGTCCAAATGAGGCAGCGTCACCAGTAGTCGACCCAGTTTGCAACAGTTTCAAGAGTAAAAGGTGACATTAATGCAACCTCTTTAACTCTTTTGAAACTATCTTTGCTTTGCAACAGACTACAGTCGACTACACTTAACAAAAGGGAATAATATGTGGATAAAGCCTGCTTAAATGAAATACCTTACGTTAGGCCGGTTGCTAGGGAGTACCAAGCTTCAATTATGCTGTCTATGAATAGTCTTCCTTTCTTCTTCTTGTGGGTTTTTTCTTCTTTCAAACGTTGTTGCATGGTGTCACGGATCGAGCGAAACACATTTAAAAGGTTAGGTTTGAGTAGGGAAGCATGCAGCCCGGACCGAAGCCTGTTCCGACCCATAATGCCAACAATTATGGACCCCCCCAAAACTAATAATTGGGGCTGGATCAGCAGGTTAACGGATTCACTGGAGCTCAAGTTGGCCCAACAAGAAAAGAAAGGACAATTAAAAAAAAAAAAAAAAAAAAAAAAAACCATAGTCATTAGAAGAAGATAAATGATTTGATTATAATTTTTTTTTTTTTTATAAATTAATGTGGCTTGATATAAATATATTATATTAGAAGAATAATATTAGATATAGTTTTAAAGTGTATCTCTCTTTAAAAAAATGTAGGTAAAAAAATAATTTTTTTTATGTAAAAAAATAATTTTTTTTATGTAAGTCTCAAATTTATTTAATTTTTTTTTTTAAAAAGAAGCATAAGACTTGTATAATTTAAACTGTAAAAATCATTTCACGTATTGGAAAGATGTGGGTTTAGGTGGGATGTTGGTGGCTTTAGATGCTGGAATAGTTTTGGACTTTGGTCCCTCACTCCCCTATCCTACACTCCTATTATTTTGGGTATGTTTTGTACGGACACCGTTCGAGAGAGCAGCAATGGCTTGGCTGCTGGGCGGGCCTTGCTAGTAGTGGCAGCTAAAAGCTAGTAAAGTATGCACGAAAGTTGAAACCAACTAAATAAAGAATCAAAATGAGAGACAATTGTTTCCGAGGCTTGCGTGAGAACTGCACGTGCAGCAACCCCCTTAAAGGGTTAAAAAATTAAAAGACAAGCACTCCTCACTCTCAATGGTTGATGATTTATGTGAGTAAAGCAGAAAGCCACCCAACATTTTATCACCATAACCCAAACCCAATTAAGCAAAGCAGAGCAGTCAACAAGGGCAGAGAGAGAGAGAGAGAGAGAGAGAGAGAGAGGGGTTGACCGGGCGTCTTGTGGGTGAGCTACCGGCCCATCTCTCACACGCTCAATAGCGTTGAATTCTTTAATAAAATCATGCACCTTTGATGCCTCTTCCCCCTCCGCCCTCCTTCCACAAAAATAACCCCATGCAATTGCAACACCATTCCCTTCTTTCATACGTGTATATAAATAAAACACTTAGTTGGGTCTCAAATATTAGAAAAGTAACCCAAACAAACGTTAATGGGCTCCTAAGCTCCTTTGTTTTTCTTCAAAACCTCTAAAAGATTAGCCAACCTACTAGAACTCTTAAAGAGAGTGGCAGCAGCACACAATCCTCGTCTTTTTACATCCCATCTCTCTCTCTCTCTCTCCATTTTTTTTTTCTATCGTTTCTACCTTGCATTAAAACCTTTTTTTCTTTCCTGCTCTCGGAGAATATAAATTCAAAACAAACCAGAAGATGGGTAGGATTCCATGTTGTGAGAAGGACAATGTCAAAAGGGGACAGTGGACACCGGAAGAAGACAACAAGCTCTCTTCCTACATTGCCCAACACGGCACTCGTAACTGGCGTCTCATCCCCAAGAATGCTGGTTTGCTTTCTGCCTTGTCTCTCTCTGTCTCTCTGTCTCTCTCGACAAACTAACTCCAGCTTGCTCGTATTTCATACACTTAATTAAAGGTCTTCAAAGATGCGGGAAGAGCTGCAGACTAAGGTGGACTAATTATCTTCGTCCTGATCTAAAGCATGGCCAATTCACCGATGCAGAAGAGCAAACCATAGTGAAGCTTCATTCCGTTGTTGGCAACCGGTAAACCAATTCATGATCATACTCGGCGCTCTTTTCTATATATAAATCATATTGCATGTGTTCTTCTTGACATATATGATTAATTTGAGTAGTAGTAATTAATTAATTAATTAATAATGACATGGTGAGTACGTGGGTGGGTATCCAGATGGTCCCTAATCGCAGCTCAGCTGGCTGGCCGCACAGACAACGATGTAAAAAATCACTGGAACACCAAGCTCAAAAAGAAACTTTCGGGCATGGGTATTGATCCCGTCACCCACAAGCCCTTTTCCCACCTCATGGCTGAAATTGCCACCACACTGGCACCCCCTCAGGTGGCTCACCTTGCAGAAGCAGCCCTTGGCTGCTTTAAAGACGAAATGCTCCACCTCCTTACCAAGAACCGCATTGACTTCCAGATCCAACCTCATCCCCCCAGTACTAGTACTACTACTGCAGCGCCACATGCATCTGCTTATAATATTAATATCAACGGTAAGCATGATGAAAAAGAAGACACCATCGAGAAGATCAAGCTCGGTATATCAAGGGCTATACAAGAACGTCCTCATGACAATATGCTACCATCAAACAAGCCATGGGACTCTTCAACTGCAAATTTTGCAGGGGCCTGCAGTACTACTGCTTTCCCTGCTTCTATCTCTGGAGGATATCATCATCAGTATGGCCCACCATCATCTTTTGCAAATGATGGGAACCGATCGCCATGGAGCCAGATCAGTATCTGTACAGGAAGCACGTGCAATGCAGGGGACCAGCATGTTCGGTTGCATGAAAAACTAGAGGGAGGAATTATTAATGGAGGAGAGGATTCTGAGGGGGGAAAAGAAATCAGAAATGGAACCAGCAGTATGTTCGCTTCAGATTGTGTCTTGTGGGATTTACCATCCGATCATGACCTAATGAAATATCCAATCGTTTAACAAAGTGTGTACGCACGATGCAACAGACGAGGCAGAAGAAGGCTGCAGGAACTAATCCTGGCCTACTTCAATATTGGTTATGGCAAAGAATAATATATAAAGAAAAAATAAAAAAATAAAATGTAAATTAATAAAGCTCATTCCATAAAATTAGCCTTTTTTCTGTTACTAGGAATACCATGTTGATTAAGCAAAATATGATGACGATCGAAGAGGATACATCAGAATAATTTCAGATCAATATTGGTTTTCTTGGAGGAGTAATATTTCTATTTTGTATTTCTATGCAGCTACGTATGCCAAACAGGCCGTGTGTGTATCATATAGATCTGCACGTACGGTTTTACCGGACCTCATGAGGATGCAACTGCGTTGTAACTGTACATGATGATAGATTTTACAGATGACGGCTTCAATTAATTCTCACAAAAAGAATTAATTAATGCCCCATGCATCCCTCAATCAGATCATAGTGATAGAGCACATTAATTCGTATTCTGCTCTGCTGATATGCAACATTTATCTTGACCTGTGAGCTCGATTTCATCTCATAATCTACTTTTTTTTCCACTAACATTTAGCTAGCTAGCGTGGATTAACAACGACAATTTTCTGTTTCACACATAAACCTCGAGAAGTCATATAAAACACACCTTCAGGCTTCATCAAATAACCATAGACATTACACAAGGAAAAAAAGGATGATACTGCTTTGAAAACATACAAGAATGTGACGTGACATGACATTCTACCTTCAAAAAAGGAAAGAGTGCTTTGTCATAAAAGACTGTCCCCCTTCATACTACACTAATTAAATCAAGTCTGTCCCGACAAGAAGGAAGACTTCCCCTACGCATACAGCAATCTTAAAAGCAAACATTTCTGCTCGTTTGTAGAGAGCTTGTGTCCATTTAAGTGGGGCAGCGTTCAAAATAATTTCCTAACTGGAATACACAACTCCCCCTTACCAAAAAAGCAAGTCATCAACAGCCTTTATTTTTTTTTTTTCTCTTACTAGGAATACATCTTAGATCAAGCAAAATATGATGATGAAGAGGATGTATCAGCCAGAATCTGCACATGTAACCAAATAAACAATTAAACATCGTAATATTATGTAGACTGTGTGGGAAGATAACCTCAAAATGAAGATACCTCAAGCTGCTCTTCAGTAAATAAATTTTTCTGAATGTCCCATGTATCTGCATGCGTTCTCCGGAACTCTGCAACTGCTTTTGTAACTGTGGATTTCACTGGTGATGGCTCCCCACCAAAACGAGCCAGTAATGTAACATGCTCGGGCAGCCAACTGAAATGAAACAATTAATATTTTTAGCTTAATAAGGTACAGACAGAAAAAAAGCATCATTCTGAGGTGTGGATGGAAGAAAATCAAGTCAAAATCTTTCTAAATTCTCAACCAGTGTCCCATTCTTCGAGCAGACCTTATCACAAAATTTGAGTCTTGAGATGACTCCTATGATCTAATCAAGAACCCACATTGGACATCTAACAGGCAAACAGTTTGGATGTTAGACCATGGCTAAACAGGAGTGGTTTCTCAAATCTGCTAATCTCATGTCAGGTGTAGTTTGTGGCTTTAAGCAGAACATGCCACTACAGTCTGGTGTCGATGCCTCACTCATCAAGTTGCCAATTGTTTAGGCAGATTACAAATGCTGAATTACTGAACCGTGAAACATTCTATATTTTTTAGTTTTTGCTTTCTTTTGTTTTGGTAATACAGTTGGATTGCATGAACATTGGTTTTAAATATCTTTTCCATATCATTATATTTGTAAGTACTTCGATCATCTTAAAGTGCCCATGCAGAAAAATGGATTCAGACAAAAATCTTAACTTTATGCATGCCTTTCAGGTTCACATTCCGACACAGGAATCTTATTCATGTCTATTCTTTTACCAGTTGTTGTTTCATGCGTGAAATGGCTCAATAATTACAGTAATGATTTGTGTATCCGATTTGTGTTTCCCCTATTATCCAAATATGAGGTTTCCTAAGTCCAATACATTAGCAGCACTTGTCAAAAAAAGAGTCCAATACATATCAGCTTTATCAATTATGTGGAATGAAGCTCTAAACAGATAGTTCTGCATTCACACAATAATATTAATTTCTTACTTTAACATAACACACCTGGGCATATCGTAAGGGGCTGATAGGACGGAAGCTGCCAAAGCAAGTACAGTACCATGAATAGAGGCTACAGCTTGACCATCATTTAAATTTCTGCATTTGTAAATTACCAAACTTAGGATCATAATATTCGAACATGG
The DNA here is from genome assembly GCF_018687715.1 of Carya illinoinensis. Taxonomy (NCBI): domain Eukaryota; kingdom Viridiplantae; phylum Streptophyta; class Magnoliopsida; order Fagales; family Juglandaceae; genus Carya; species Carya illinoinensis. Next base: position 30,758,828 of record NC_056763.1, read on the forward strand.
AGAACCCAGTTTCAAAACTTAATGAACGAGTATTTCTGTATACATGCATGCATTTTACCTGCTCATTAAGCATGTGTGCTACAAATGTTCATCGATGACATGGGGTGTAAAAATGAGTAATTAAAATACAATTCAAGAAACAAGCATGTTATATTTGATGTTGCAGGCAGTCGTGTTTCACATAAAATTTTCTTTTGGTGACCCACAGGAGGATTCATTTTAATAAGAAAAGGAACTATAATGCATTGCATAATGATAAACAGTATGCTTTGATGGCATTGATAAACACCGGGGATAGCATCTTGTTCCACAAAGTATCTATAATCCTACAAAATCCCCCTTTTTTATGTTCACTGGTTTCATTTCCACGAATTTTTTTTTTTACTAACATAAAGAGAAAACAAATATAAAAGTGAACAGATAGATATTCATGGTACATGATATGCATGCATACAGGTCCTAAGACTAATTTCATAAACATTTAGCTTATGACAGCTAGATGAGCCCAGAAGGACAAAAACTAACATCTTCTTTCTCTTCTTATGGAGAGCATTTGCGTCATTGTAAGCTCTATCAAGGAAATGTCTAGCTTGGTCTTCATCCACTCCTTTCATTAAGTCTGCTAGGACTGTTGCCGCATGCTCTCTTACCTAAGCCATAAATTAAAGTACAATATATGAGTTGAAACTAACAAAATCCTACCTCTTGGCAACTACTCTGGTCCATAACAAAAGCCATAAGCTCTTCTTAAGAACCAAATGACTGCAGGCCAGATGTTATCATTCCAGGGGTCTGACTTCTAATCACAAATTTAGGTCCATGAGATTAATGTTCTCAATAAGGATACCCCATCATTCATGAAATTACAAATACTAGTTTCTGCAAAGTAAGGATATGCCAAAACCGTTATTTCACTTCCATTTGGAGCTCAATTATTTAGCAAGACTTGCCTCCACTTGGATGTCTACGAGTAACTTCTCAACAGTTCTCCAGATTTTTTGTTTCTCTGAACGTGAGAAAATGAAAGTGTGCCTGTCAGAAAGAGTGTGCACCTTTATTTGCATATTCATTTCAACAAATATTCAGCACAGGCTAGAATTCTAAGTCATCGTCTTGTCAAGTTAGAATCAGTTACCTTATATAATTGGGAAGTACGTGGTGTAAAAGAAAACCCCTGTAAGAAGCCATACCTGTGCATGAAAGTTTGTAGATATGTCAGCGTCGCAGATCTTGTTCGCCAATTAGAATCAATAGCTGAAGAAAGAATCACAGATACGGCTTCTTGGAGATGGGGTTCCCAGAAAATTCTCCATTCTAGCAATTCAAAAGCTGCCTTGGCTAATGTTGACAAATCCTTATTTGATGTTTCCTTCAGAAAGCAAATAACATTTCTCCAACATGTATTATCATGCCCAATCAAATCAATGACAAAATATTGTGAAAAAAATACATAGAACATCTTGAGTAGATTATTTCTACATAAAAAATTTCCAAACTAATGAAAAATGTGCTATAAGAGCATGTTAGACTTTTCTAATTAAGTCATACATGCTAGACATCAGAAAGTTCCATAGAATTTATTTTCAGATTCATATTCAGTGAATCACTATGGATCAAATGCTTTACTACCGAGCACATAGACAACTACCTGTTAAGCAATAGAACGTATGTATCATGCTATCCATGATGATGAAGAGCTTGTATAAGTCCTGAAATTATAAATTTACATTGTTTTCCTAATCATACGCAAAGGGGAGGGGTGACAGGGTAGCATCAACAGACCAAGGGACAGTGGTTACTAAAAGTAAGAATCTTCATGGCAACTGTTTGTATAAAAAAATCTCATGCTGACAATTCAGCAAAATCTCATTTCGGGGGAATTTTTATGCTTTAGATTTGGCCATTTATCGGCTGCATCTATCTATTACAACATATAAAAGCTGAAACATCCCCTTTGTAAAATATTTTGCCACCTAAGCATTTGTCTATTTTAATTTTGTTTCTTAATTACTTTATTATTCTCTAATTATAATACAAACACATTACATTTCCACCCTTTATTATCTCTTGCACTTCCTGTCTTTTGTACTTCTTGTCAACTTCCATCATTTATTACCACTTCATTAGCTATCTCTTGCATAGGCAACATGGTGGTTCATTTCTATTTTAAATTTCCCTCCTCTTTGTGTATTGATTGACAAGTATGTCGAGCTTCTCACGACTATGAGAGTGGTAGAAGAATATAATAGAATTAAAAAATTAATAATTTCCCACACATCGCGCTGGTGTTCTCACTGTTTGGCAAGAATGGAAAAACCAACAGAGGCAGGGAATTGAAAAGATAACTAGGACAGCTGCAAAGCAATTTCGTTATTCTAGGCTAACTCCTTTCCAAATGGAATTCTCCACAATTTAGAAAACAAATCTATCACTACCACGAGACTCCTGCTCACTCCCACAAGACTCTTGCGTAATGGTCAACTATTTCCATTATCTCCTTAAAAATGAATTGGGACAGAAGCATGGGCAGTAGGCATTAAAATTTAGAATCGACTAGGAACCTCAAGTACGTGCTAGTGAAGTAATAAAAAGGGGACCAAATTTGTACTTATATACCTGCAAAGAAATTACAGGATAAAGGAGTCCCACAATTACATCCAGTAAACATGAAGATCTTCCAGACTTCAAAGATGAGATGATAAAATGGAACAGCTGCACATATTAAGAAATTGAAGTTATAGATAGTTTCTATAATCTAATGAAGAATCGATTAGAGCTAAATCTAAACATATAGACCTACTGTTTCCATCCATTTGACATTATCTTGGGAATCGCCATTCAAGTGCACATCTGGAGCACTTATATCCCTTGAAGTCTCCAGATTGACACAGTGGCTGGCATTTTGAATATTTGTTAACACGTGTGACGCTTTTTCTGTTAAAATTTGAAAACAATCTTCCATAAGTCGATTATTGACATCATTGTTTGCTCCTTCACGTGAATGATGATGATCAGATATCGCATAAAGCCGAATGTTAGAGCACAACACAGAAAGGGTGACACCTACAGCTTCCCTTACCTGTCCCATACCACCCAAAAAGAAAATCAAGATTCAAAACCTTGCATCAAAATAGACTAGAAAATAACCCTTAGTTGTTGCAAAACAGAAATAAAACTACAATTTTTCCTTTCCTACCAATGAACATCTAAAGATATGTTCTTTTTTATAACTAGAAAAAAGACAACAAAGATGAAAATAGTTTACCACCTTCCAATGCCAGAAGTGAAATATTTTTTATTTTATTTTCCAATAGCTCTGGTTGTCACTGTTCAAGAATTCTTGTTTAGGCAGTTCATACCATCTATACATAATGTACGTAATGTACGAAAAACATTAAGAGGATGAAATAACATATAATACAAGTTAAAATAATCTCGACCAATCTCTCTTTATATCTGTGATTACCTCAAATTAAATGTGGTTGATATTTGTTTCTGCTTCAACAAGAATATTAAGCAAACAGAAAAGCTAGATGATATTATTCTGGAATGTTTTACACTAGAATTGCTATACTCAAGATTTTTCTACATGTCCAAGTGTAATTATCTCCAGAATTTAAAACTAAGAAGGGCATATGAAAACAACATTTAATTTTTAGAAAATCTGTTGTACTATATACATAAGAGGAAAGCTCACTTGGGCAGAGGAATGACACATATTACCAAGAAGCTCCTGCAGAAGTTTATTATGGAGCTGTAATTCACCTACTGGCATCTTCTGTGGGGATAACTCTATAAGTGCAGCTGATAGAAAAGTATAGCGCTTGGCCACTACAGTGGTAGTTACTTTTGGAGGTAAAGGTTTTGCCAAACAATCTAGGATTTGTTGCCTTAGAAGAGGAATTCTGGTTCCATATCTCCCTTTTCCACCAACTGCATAACGTATACATGCTGCCCACTCAGGTATGGACTCAACCGATTGTGCTAAAATGATATTCTGCAACAGGACCATCATCCAGCTGTCCCATGCTACCAAAGTACCATTGACATCAGAATGCAATATGCCCGCGAATGCCTCGGCAGCAACACACTGCTTAGACCTCTCCTTTGCATTGGCAAACTCCTCCAGTGTACTTTTAAGTGGCAATAAAACAGACATGCCACATTCCTGGACTAGCCGCTTAAAAATCCGGGCAAATTTTGAATGAAAAGAATTACTTTCTAAGAAAGAGATCCAACAAGGAGTACGTGGCCATGAAGCTGAAAATTCAAAGTAAAAACGAGTAATGGATTTGTCTGCTTCGCTCTGAAAAATAGAACTTCCTTGGTTTCCTCCAGAAGATGTGCCTTCAACATCAGTGATTATATGAACAAGAGCTAGACTATTCAACGCCTCATTGAAAAAGCCATCTTCTTGAAAAATTTGAGTCAGAGCTCTTTCAAGTGATGATCTTGTCTTTCCTTTAAAATTATCAGAAAAGAAAGGACATTCCTCCATTGACAATTTATAAGGTGATTCTGTCAACAGTGTATTTAGGGCTGAGATTGCTAAAATTCTAGTCTGAGGAAGTTTACATTTTAAATTCTTCAAGAAGTGACCTGAGAAGGCATAACCAATAAAACAATAAAAAATGAGACCAAGACGGGTGCACTTCATCAGTAGCCTTAGCACTATTAAAAAGACGACGAAATAAAAACACAGCAAAAATTGCTGACCAGCAGTATCGCGCAACATTTTTGAAGAGGAGTTGAGGTAATTTCTAGATGTCATAGCCAAGAGGAGCAGAACCCTATTGGCCATCAGGTTATATCTGACAAAAGCAAAATTCTGGACAAATTCAGAGTGAGGAGTGAGGACATAATGATCTCTACAGATGTAGTGTGTCCACTAATTGATTTTGGTGCTTGCACATCGCAAAAAGTATATATAAAAAAATAAAATAAAAATAAAAAACAAAAACAAACAAACAAACAAACAAATGACAGGCAGATTCAAACAACCTCATCTCTAAAGAGAAAACTCAAATTGAAAAGCATATACATTATATTACCTCCAATGCAAGCTGATAGAATCAGACCCCATAGAAACAATCTTGGAAACCAAATTTGCAAAATCTTTTCCATCTATTTGATCATCTGACATCCTGAAAATGCTTCTAGATACTCCAGCATAGTAGATGTTGTATGCAACAAAAAGCTGTTGGCACTTAGATATTAACATTAAACAACTGGAACTCACAACTATGGATTGTAAATACTCTATGGTATTTACCTCATTGATTGCTTTCTGGGCTTCTAGTGACTCGTGGTGGGAGCTTCAAGTAGAAACAAGAGACTCACGATGCAAAAATATTAATAAACACCAAAGCATGTGTCAAGAAGTTATTTGGAATTTGACAATTCAAAAAGAAAAAAGGTTACCTACCTTGAAAGAATCCCAAGGATGAATGAAGATAATGACTTTGGATCCTGGAGTGGGAGAGAGATATATCAAGGAAAAAATACTTTTCAAAACATTTTGTAGCACACTATCCTAAAAGACTACCATTGCCAAATGCTTGAAAACTGCTTTTGAGGCAAGGATTGCACAAGAACCTAGCACAGCATGTTCAGATGAGTTGGGATCCTGTAAGTTCTCAGTAAGAGAGAGAATGCACTTTGAGATGATAGATGGCCACCTCTTGAATATCTTCAGCAAAGATTTTCCAGCGAGTCTGGGTACCATGTCAAAATTTAAATTAAGTACAATGGATCGCTACAAATAAAATTTAGAACCAATTTGAGCATGACTTCCTAACTTGATTAGAAACCAATTCCATAGAACTAAATGTCAACAAGATATCCTTTATTAATTTGAAATTAATGTACATATAAATGATCGAAGAAACAGAGACATGATAAACAAGTTGACCACTTGCCAGGAAAAATATTCACTATTCAACCACCTAAATTAGAGAAATTTCTGATGCTTCTTGATTATTCTAAGTTTTTCTCAAGTTTTAAGTAAGTCTATTTTGTTTTATTAGGCAATTTCGAAATGTTGTGTCCTGGAGTCTTAAACATAGCGAAATGGGGTGAGAATAAACAAATCCCACATCCAAAAAACAGAATTCAATTATTTCATCTTTACTGCTTTTATTTTGCATAATCAAATATATCAGCAGTGGTCAGAATCAAGGAGACCCACATTGGTTTCAGAAAGTGTCTTCTGATTGATTTCGCATGCTTCGTCGGGTACATGCATCATTATTTATCAAAGTCTAACTTAACACCATATGTCATCTTTAGCTTGCTTTGAATGGGCTACCAAAGCTAGAAGGAACATTTCGCACTGGTATGCAGCATACAGTCACATTATTGCACTCAAATTAAATGAAAGGTTCCTCTAAGAAAGTTTGATCAAGTAGCAGGGTCATAGAGTTGTCTCACCTGCGTATAGTTTCATAGTTATGCAGACAGAGCTTCAGAAGATCATCAATTAGATGAATCACGTGGGAGGATGGATAGAATTTCCCACTTGCACAAAATTTATGATAGAATGACTTAAACGATCTCCACATACTGTGCAGGTATGCCTTGTCGATAACATCCCACCTTGGCCTAAATGGGCAAAAAGATTCAGTAATTAATTAGGTAAGATATAGGTGCATATTTCATGTGATAAAGGGTGACCGAATCTTTGTATTCTTCACCTTTTCTTTCCTCTGGAGTGTGATAACGCAATAAAATTAATTGGAGGTTCTATTATGGCTGCAGAGTCCAAATCCCAAACCTCCCCAGACCACTGATCATACCAATAATTTCCTGTGAAACACACATAGAACGGGGAAAAATCAGGTTAGACAGGACAAAGATGGATTAATACTTTAGGTAGCTCAAAAATTGCAACATTCAATTCATCCAGATGCAATGTCCATTACCATAGTTTACTAAAGCATCCGTAATATGAATAACAAGTGTCAATAGGATGCTGTCATCTGCCTTTTCCAGTAATAAGTATCTGCCCAACAATATATAAATAAGATAAATGTGATTCATAACCAACCAATTGAGGGAAAGATACACAGAATGCTGAAATTCAAACATTACTTGCAGATGGCATGTATGATATTGGCAGCTTTCTCCCGCAATTCAGTGCTGCCAACACTAGAACCCATTGCTCCAGCTATTAGGAAAGAAGCATTATCTGGATCTTCAACCATGGCATTACTGGAGGGCATATTGAAATCCGGCAAGCAAGACAAAACACCTTGCAATGAGGAATTAATACGTAAAAGAAGCACCTTCAAGTGCTCTTTCTTGTCTCCTGGGTGACAAATTGCATGCAACTGTCAGGTACTGGGATTTATGCATAGATTGTGTATATTTTTTTTTATTAGTAATGCATAGATAGTGTATATATCTGAACATATACACGTATATGGGAATCTATTAATAGAGGAATGTGTCATTAATGTCAAGTCATATGGCAATGCTTGTTTCCACTGACACCATTCTGCTCTGATGTATTAGGGCAGGAAAATATTTTTGAATTCCACATATCCCCCAATACTCATTACAGCTGTCAGAAGTAAACTTCCAACCACCATCAATTTTGAAAAGAGAAGTGCTACAACCACAAAGAGATCCCACAAAAGTAAACCCACAAATTGACATGGTTTCATATGATACGTTAGATTTACTTTACAATAAAAGTAATTTTACAATCTAACATACTACGTCAAGCCACGTCAGTTTATGGGTTTACTTTGTAGAATCTCTTTGTGGCTAAAGCAGTTCTCTTTGGGAAAATGTTATGGGTTCCTCAAAATGCTTGGTTATAAGTGAAGATTAAAAAAAGAGTGCAACACTTTCAAAGCAAAAAATAAATAAAGGAGTAACCCCCTCAAAATAAGAGATGCCTTCACTTCATCTGTCCAGAATAAGGTGAAAACCAAAAAGGATGAACATGCAATCACCTGGGTCAGAATCGTCGCTAGCTTGGCATATTCTATAAAGATCATCCAAAGCTGATTGAAGATGAAGATCCAAGAGTTCATTTGCAAACTGGACTTCATCATCACTCGGAATATGCCACTTGGGGGCCATTGCTAGTTCATCATTAGAATAATATTTTGTGCTAATCCATTTATCTAGTGTAGTAGCACCAGGGTGACGCAACATGCAACTAGCAAACAGGAACATTAAATTTATTTATCTGTAGATAGAGATTAAAAAGGTTAACTAGAATTATGTGTTCCAGTGGAAATATTAACATACTTGTACTGATCAGCGGGATAATAGTGTGTCAGGCTTTTGAGGAGTGATTGAAGAAGATGGTTACCGGCTTTATTGACCTGTCAAATGACCATAAGCTTTACAAAAGGAAGCAAAATTTAACTAAACCATATGAATCAGCAGACTGTCACAGTATTGTATGTGACAATGCCATTTAGACACAATTGTAGAGTACTAGAGAGGATTGTCAACACTCAGATAAATCACTTAATCACAGATCATTACAAGACCTTCCACGATGGGGAATCAAAAGAAGAAAGGATAGCTTCTTTAAATTGATCCTTGTAATGTAGAAGTGCAGGACCTCCATAACTGATGGCGATTGATAATACTTTCAATCTAGAACTAATTGTCGTTTCAAGAGCTGGAGAAAGTGTGGGTTTTTCCTGAAAACAAAATCATTTAACTTTCACAAAAACAATCTAGTTGTAACATAGAAAATCTAATAAAACACCACAACAGGAGTACCCTGATTGACATTGACGCAGTGGAGATTTCTCCTTCAAACACCATAACTGGTGTATCATCTAAGGATGACAAAACAGACAACAACAGTGGCTCAATAAGTTTGTTGACCCCCTCTTCTTGGTTCGAATGGACGCACGCACAGCAAAGCAGTCCAACTTCTTCACTTGAACCAGGAAGAGTATTGGTTTTCACAAACTTGGAAATTTTCCTCAAAGCCTGTTAGTTTTTCGAGGAAAAGTTTAAACCAATATTTTAGCCAAGCTTGATAAGAATAATAAACCATTAGAGATACATATCTAAAGCCAAGAACCAAGACCTGATCATACAGAGATTCTGAAAGTCTCCCAAGCAATATTTCAAGCATGCAATAGTAGTAAGAATGGTTCTCGCAAAGAAAAGTTCCTGATGTTGCTGGGGAATATAGACCTTCATTCCTGCAATACCAGTAATCATTGATCCAAGTTAAGTTCAAATTGGGAAGCTGATGAGGATATGAATCCAATATAATTAAATTGAGGATTATACTTCTGCTGGAAAAAGAATACATGCAAGACGTGGAAAGATGGAGACTGAGGACCATTACTTACAGAACACTGCTGGGTTCCAAGTATAGAAGCAAGCAAAATAGGCGAGATAGGAACTCGTCCAGCCATTGAGAAAAGCGTATTGGCATGAATGACAACACATCTACATCATCATCTAAAGAATCCAACTGCAGTTAAACGCAGATTTGTGAAACATTTTATTCATGAAGTAGGTGCATATAAGCCATGTCTGCTTGAATGTTAGGGGTTTGTGTGCTTACATTGGAAAATATTGAAGCAATTAATTTCATGGTTGCCAAGGTTTTAGGAGGATCATTCGCATCCAAGCCAAGTAATGCATTGGATAATGAAACTGTCAGAAGATCGATGAACTCATTACCACCTCCAAGATGAACAAGTTTTATTGAGGAAGGTGAGAGGGATGTGAGAAGTAGTGAACGCATGACAAATGATATGGACTTCACAGCAATTTCCAACTGGTGGGTGGCAGTCATCTGAGCAGACAAGCATGATAAAAGATAACTTAATTTGATCAAACGAGGAATGAGAAACACTCAAAGGAGAGTATCCAACTAGTTATGAATGCTATCAAAGGTGAAGAGGTGTTTTTTTGTAAGGGAAAAAAACCACAAGTTATTCATATTAGTTTCCAAAATTTTTAGTGTGCAAACTGCAAACAAAGACATCCCAACAGCACTAACCGTCTCCAAGGCTATATAATACCGGGACGCCACAAAAGGAAGAACTAAGGAGGGCTCCACATAGGACAGTCTAGATATTGCAGCAGCAACTGTCGCAGAAAGATCATTATTCTTGCTATATTGACCTCGATCAATTAATTTGAGTACCACGTTCACAAAGAACTTCCTTTCTGATCTTCCCAGATACAGTTCAGCTTGTCCGCAGTTATTTATGTTCCTGTGATAATAGTAATTTAGTAGAAATAGTAAACTATATGTGCAATTATATGGAGAAAAAATATAATATTGAAAAATTCTTACTGTTGTTCATATTTTAGTCGTTTCTGGAATTGAATGACCAAATGAATCAAAAAACACGCCAATGAATAGGTCCATGAACCACCATTAGAAGGATGGTAATATCTGTGTCAAGACAACCAAAAACAACTGATGAATTGGATTTATTACAAATATATATGCTTTTGAAAAGAAAGTGATAAATGCATTAGAAGGATTGTGAACCAACTGTTCCAAAAGGTTGATGATTTTCTCAAGGTGTGCTAGTGCTGCACTACGAGGTTTCAGTAGATAAACCTGCAATTCAAAGCATAAGAATATTGCATAATGATATCTGAGGAAGCAATCCTATGGGAATTGCATGATGGACACAACTAATTCTAGGACATATTATATCATCCTTACAATTGATTTAGCAATGGCCTTCACTAGGGAAACTGTGTTGTTTGAGAACAAGAATCTAATGTTTTTAGGAACATCCATAGGAAAAGGATGTGATTCAGATCTATTCGCGACTGGAACCTGTGATTACCAATGAAAGCAGGAAATTTATTATGGAAATCCAAATGGCAGCAGAAAACTGAGAAACACATAGAATAAGGACAAATTATACATCACAGCTTCCTGAAAATATATGAAAGACAGAGAGAAAGAGACTGAAGGCAAACAGAAAAAATTCAACCACAATCTTCATAAGAAAGGCTCATAAGCCACGTTAATGTATAATTTGTATCCACGATGTCCTTCTACTTCATTTCTGACAATACTTCAGGTAGAAGTAAACCATACTCATTTGTATAACTCAAAACCAGCCACCAATCATCCGTTCTATAGCAGTATAGAATCAATATTACTTGAAGATTTGGCATGCTTACCTCAAACATATTTAAGTATTTAATAAAAAGTGTGGGTAAGAAACACTCCCAGTTGACAAACTTGCAATTCTTTATGACACGAGCTATAACACCAGCCCATTGACAGTTCCAAAAGTGGCAATTTGGTATTGAGTCCCACAGATCTATCCATTGTTTAATCCTATCACTGCCATGCAAAGAATGGAGTGTTAACTAGAAACGGTGTCATGTGAGAAACCGTAAAGAATAAGAGCTATATATTGGCTTATTACCATGAAAAGAAGTCCCAGTTGTCCAGATTTGTAGGAAGAAACAGTCTCAGAAATCCAGAGCCTTCAAAGGATGAATTATGCCAAGGATTTTCCACCAAAGACCTGCAAGTTTATTAAGTAAGAGGAAAAAAATAGAGCAACTAAAGAACAGTCAATATTGTCACCTAGTCAATTGTTTTAATTAACCAAGATATAGTCCCTCAAAGCAGTTACCTAAACTCTGACCATATCTCAGAGGCAGAACCTGGTGGGAAGAATCTCCTGCAGGATTGAACAAGAGAAGTAATAGTCTCAAAATGATGTTGTTTTAGTCTTGGCCCTTCTGGACCTGTATTCCTGTAGCATGTATGTAAGCCAATGTCAGCAGCATGTGGAGCAAAAAGTATAAATACAAGATCGAAAATACTCTATTGTGTGATATGTACGGAGTCAGAGATACATACACAAATAGACAGACAGAATTACTACAAGTTTGATCTTTTTACCATGAATTATTGGTTTCAAAGTCTAATAGCATTGCACATTTAAGAGCATAAAAGGAAGGAGTAATGACAGATCATATAAACAGTAAATGAATAATCTATGTCCACAAAGGGAATGCATTCGATGGAAAGCTGTTACATTAAAACTCACCTGGTAAAATGGTTTATAATCAGAGCATCATAAAGAGGCCGCCACTGAATTTTTAATGACAATTTCTTGCGATACTGACTGAGTAATAACACTAATATCTTCCCCCATTTAACCTAATCAACACAAATGGAGCTATAATTCAAAAAAAAAAAGGAAAAAAAAAAAACAATAGCAAACATATACAGAAGAAACTTCCTTTCGAAAACATGTATCACCTGTGCATAAAGCTTGTTTTGCGATTTTTCAAAAAATTCTAACCCAATTTTGACAAGTGTGCCTACATCTTCCAAAGCCACGTCGCTTTCAGCAACCATGAAACTGCACAATAAATAAGTTAGATTGACTCCTGCCATTAACCCCATACAGCAGGTTTCTAAACAAGGATAACATCAATTGTTTTTGACTCAGCTTATCAACAGATGCATGCTTACATAGATGGAAAATAGTTACCAATTTAAAAAAGAAAGAAAAAGAAGTTGAAGGAATGAGAATTGAGAATACTGTTGATAGAGATTTGGATAATGAAATAACAAAGTGGAATGTAGTAATATACATAAGGAACTTTGACCAGCCTCGATGGTTATATCAAATTCACATGAAATAAGCTACTATGTGATATTTTTAACACAATTGTGAAGAATTGTAGGAATTCACACAAACTTTGACCAGTCTTGATGGTCATATCAATTCACATGAAATAAGCCATTGTGTGATACTTTGAACCTATATGTGAAGAACCCCCATGTTGAAATTGTACTCACAAGACATACCACGATGCCCCCTATGATGGAAATACTGTGTAGTGTTGGTATTTCAGTAATAATTTTGGAAGCTTTGAGATTAATCAATATAACATGTATGCCTACACAGTTGATGTGGCATTGTTTGTATGCCTCTCCATGGCTTAATATCATGATTAATTTTCTATTTTGGTTCTCTTAATAGTTAACCTCTCGTTTGGTACTGTGTTGCGCTACATTAGCCTTTAATGGAGGGAAAGGAATTCAGATGATGCTTGTGTGGTACAATTTTTTTTTTTTTTTTGATAGGTAAGAGAAAATATTATTGATATGAATGAAAAAGGCATGAGCCATGTACACCGGAAGTGTACAGAAAAACACCTAAATACATTCTAGCTATGCTGAATCAAAGACAAAAAATCATGAGCATTATCCCCATTTAGTACAATAGCCGAAAACCAAGATAGTAGATCAAATGCAAACACAAGTGTGTGTGCATAAACATCACACATGCTTGACTCTTATCTATTTATGCCGATCTTCTATCATGAATGGCTAGAAGACATGCTTGATCACTTCAAAAGCAGCTTTTTTTTGTATGGACAACATCTTTGGACAAGATCCTCACCACACATAATTTAAGTTAATGCCGAGTAATGGTGTTGGACTGGTGTTGTATGTGTAAGAAGAATGGTGAATCGGTAGATCATTTTCTTACTCACTACAAGGCAGCCAAGACAATGTGGGATTGGATTGTCATGGGTCATGCCTCTTAGACTGGTGGATTTCCTTAAGTTGGAGAGGTTTTCGAGGCAACTCACAAGTGGCAGCAATCTGGAGAATGGTTCTTATATGTATGTGTTGGTGTATTTGGCGGGAGAGAAATATTAGAAGCTTTGGAGACCACAGGAGAACAATGGATGAGCTAAAATTCTTTTTTAAAACATTGTTCTTATGGGCGAGGGCCATTGTTTGTGATGGGCTAAATGTGTCCATGATTTTCTTCATTCGATTGCAAACTCTAATTAGGTTATTCTCATGTATACTCCCCAAGTACTTGGGCTTTGCCTACTTCTATGAATAAAATTTCCTGATTACCTATAAAAAAAATTATGGAAATCTTTGATGAAGTGGATTCTGTGCTGGTCATCCATGCCTTATGAAATGGATACCGGTATAAGCTTGTTTTGTGTATTACTAGATTCAAACTTGGTTATTTCACTATCCAAATCTCATTCTCAATTCTCATTCCTTTAATATCATTTTCTTTTTCTTTGAACTGGAAACTGTTACGTGCCAGATACGTGGAGCACCAGAGTTCCACAAAGACATGGCAAAGTCCATCAAGGGCATCTAACGCATTGCATAACAGTTTGAATGGAGAAAGGAAATAAAACACGTTGCCTGGTGTGTAGCAGCAAGATACTGTTACGATTCTGTCCAGTCATTATTTGAGTAAGAGATATTAGATATGATATTATATTGTTAATTATCATCTTATCAGTTGCTAGGAGTTGGAAATAAGGATTTATATAAAAACTAAAGGATATTATGATTCAGATAAGCAAAGTTTTAATTACCAAACTTATGTTTGAACTTTGAAGAAGGCTTAGGTCAACTCAACTAACCTACCGTTGTAAAATTAAACTATCAAAAGAGGCGATCGAAAGAGAAGAGATCCCCGAGTATTTTTCCCGTTGAACGGTCCGTTAGGATATAGATTTCTAGAGCTGGTGAGAGTAACTACTTTCCCATCTTTGTCAGCATGCATCGGTTGATAAGATGAGTCAGTATAGTCGAGGCTATCAAAGTTCAGAACCCATAGTCAAAGGGTTAAGCCAAACGTACTTGTCTGAAACTAAAAATACAAGCAAACCAGAATTGCCAACGAAATGTAAAACTGAATACACTCGAAAACAAAAGACATAGGAGAGAGTACTGACGTTTTGATGCGAGGTATCCAAGTGAGAGTGGAGTAAACTGAATCGGGTTCATCGGATTGAGAGAAATCTTCGAGGGTCCTGACGAGCCGGGAAAAGGATTCCTTCTCTCTCTTTGTTTGCTCGGCGACCGGTGGTGGAAGCCAAGCATTGTACAAATGCATTTCCCACCACCCCGAGATTGAAACCAATACCAAAAATACACCCTTCACACTCTTGTTCTCTGATTCGATTGATTGATTGATTGGAGTAGATATGAATTTTAGGCAACAATTGTTCAGTGGACCGTGGTCTACTCTGCCCAGGTCGTCGTCGACCAGTTATTATTATTATTATTATTATTATTATTATATGGGTCTACTCAATTTGGAATCGTCAGTTTCTCTCAAGTTTGCGTTCATTTACCTACTAAGGCGTCACTTTCCCAGGAAAGAACGAAGCACGTTCCCCAGTACAACCAATGGTGTCCGAAAGAAAGAAGAAAAAACAAAAGCAGGGAGAATATCTACCTTATGAGATTCTCAAAAGGTTTTATTTTTTAAACCAAAAAAAAAAAAAAAAAAAAACTGAATCAGATATTTGATTAATCTATCCACACAACTACTATAAATAACAAAAAATAAAAATAAAAATATAGAACTTTAATTGTTTTGTTGGATAATAACAAAGAGTTCCCTGCATGAAAACTAATATTACTTGAATTGATAAAATTACTATATATAGATAGATATATACACACACACATATTACAATTAAACTGAGAATGAGAAAGAAATAAGTACTGTTTATCTGATCTTCTTAAGCAATAAGCAAGCAGTCTCCGAGTCCCAGTAACAGCGATTTGGCCATGTTTTTCCGTTAATTTCTGTAGACTGAATTTATTTACTTATTAATAAAAAGTGCGAGGCACAGGCACTGACCGACACAGCTGAATGAACTCTTCTTCTTTTAAAAAGCTGTGCTTTGTAACTTGTAACTGATCGGCTGAATATTTCATTTTTAAGTGATGTTATCTCTAAATTTGATTATCGAATTATATTTATAAAAAGAGTTTTGCCGGTGTGTTAGCGTACAATTTATAGCTTTAAAAAAAAAATAAAATACTAATATTTTTTTAATATAATTGATATGAAAAGCTTTCACAGCATTCCACGTCAACAAAAAAAATAAGGGTGTAAGTTGATTTTTTCTTATAAAAAAATAAATGCATAACTAATACTTAGGACATATTTGAAATTGCGGTATGAGGTCTAAAAAATACGGTAAAACGGTATAAAGTACTTATTTGACAAAATTTATTCATTTGGTAGTTTTACATTAAATTATTTCTAAACAAAAAAAAAGTAGAAAATTACGTTTCAAAAAAAGTACCAAAGTGATGCTTTTTGTCAGAAGCATTTCAAAAAATGTAATCCATATTTTACCGTACTATGTACATTACGAAATGACCCTAATCATTTTAACACAATGACAACTTTGCCAATTTATATTTTTTATTATTCCCATATAATCTACTCAAGACTTTACCCATCAATATTTTTCATTCTTCTCATATCACTTATGCATCATTGAATAAATTTTCTTTTTCATTATAATTATTAAAAAATCTAGTAGACTATTTTTGTTATTATTTTATTATAATATTTTATTTTTATCAAGTATATGTCCTTTTATGTCATTTTTACGTCAAAAAAGTGTTTTTTAAATTTGTTTCCAAACAAATTAATATATTTAAAAGTGTTATAGATATACGGATCTCAAACAATAAATAGTTTTTTAATAGTAGAGCCTAATGCAATTAAACTCTAAGCTATAAACTTTAAGTTAAAAGTAATATTTTTCACTGTAATCTCAAACATGCACTTACTTTTAAGTGATTACTATTGTGAAATGATAATTTTATGAGTAATGATACCCAAATAGACAATTACGTGTATTCAAAAAGTAAATTATATTCTGAAAAGTATAAAAAAAAAATTATTAGTAAGATCTACTTTTTTACTAAAGATTTGCATATTTATCTAATTGAACTTATACCTCTACTATTACAAATTTACAAAGAGTAAATTTATTTATACAAAAACAACGCAATGAAGTGTTTAAAATTTATATAATCAAATTTAGAGTTTTTTTAAACGCATAATTGAAACATACGAAAACTGAAAAAAAAAAAAAAATTGAAGAAAGATCATTGAATTCATTCAATAAACTGAAATTACAGGTGTGACTTATCAATACAGGAAAATCTAGACTATAAGCCAACCTACGCATAAGCTCTTAAGCATTCCTGCACACAAAGTAGCGGACATTGTCTTAACTTTTAAAACTCTCCTAAAAGAGAGAGAACCATCCATCCTTCCAAAGAGGCGGAGTACAATACACTAATACTATGGACACCAAGTCCAAGAGCCTAAACTACGATATTAAAAACTAACTAGCAAAACTACAAAACAAAACAAAACATAAAAACAGAACCCCAAGCACCGGCCTGAACCCCGACAGCACACCTACCACAAGTATCAACTGCATGAGCCCAGAACGGCACGAGCACCCAGTTCACGCGTGAACAGCAGCCTCTACTACATAGACCAGCCATACGACCACCAGCCATAACATCGCCCGCCACTCTCAGTCAACTCTTACCCCGGATTGTGACCGATCAAGCAGCTCATCCCTCACTCAGGTACTAAACACTAATGGCCCCAAACAAAAATCTCACTCGGGTACTAAAAAATCTCCCTCGGATATATTCATCAATATTGACCGTTTTCCAACCACTACACTGTACTGCCAACATCATGCACTGCCTACAGCGTGCAGGGCACTACACTGTACTGTCTGTTTCCCATCTCGTCTGCAAGGCACTACACTGTACTGTCTGTTTCCCGTCCTGTCTGCAGGCACTACACTGTATTGTCCGTTTTCCATCCTTTCTGCACTGCCTACAAAGTGCAGTGATGTCCTACTGCTCGTTTGCTCATCCAGCTCGTTTGCACATCTGCTATAGCTCATCCGCAAGGCTTCTATGGATGCAAGCATTATCTTCGTTTCTGCGAGCCTACAAGCATGCGAGCATATAAATGAAACGCTGCAAAACTGCTGGTGGGTCAGTAATGGTAGCTTTGCCCCAGGGATGAGACACTGCAAACAGAACATCCTCCATTTCTATTGGAAACGCAGCTACAAGCAATCCATAGAGATGGAACTCTAACCCTTATTAAATGACCCAAAGCCAATAAGGGCCTTATTTACATAAAACCAAACAAAAACGAAACTAAGAAAGAGAAAAAAACCCAGAAGAACAGCAAACGAAAATAGCCTGCAAGCAAAGGAAAGAAAACCAGAAACATAAAAACGGTGCGTCACCCCCAATCCGGCCACCATCCAAGAGAATCTCCACCGTGAGTTTAGCTTGGACTTCAACCCAGAAACCTCCATCAACCCCCATGCATTCCAGCCGTTCATCCCAAAAATCACCTCTGTTTTCCATGGATAAAATAGAGTCACTGAACCCCTTGGGAGAACACCCCAGAACAACATGCATACCAAAGCTTCTGAACTCAAAATCTATGGCTCTGCACACACTGAAGGCCCTCCCTTTACCACCACGCCCAGCTACATGGTTGTCCATGGTGGTCCCTCTTTCAACCGAATGGCACTCACGGCCAAAACAACGACATCGAAATCCTCCACCTCCATCGTGTAAAATGCCTTCATCCCGTCCGATTGAAATAAAATGGTAGACAGCTTCAAAGTCCTAGACCAACGACGTCAAAGCCCTCTAGCTCCATCGTGTAAAAATGCTTCCATCTCGTCCGATTGAAAAAAAAATGGTAAATGTCTTTCATGTCCTTGACCATGTGGTGAAAACACTTTTCGGCCACCATGATCGCTGCCAACCGACGCTTATTAAAACCCTTTTTTTCTTAGAGAGAAGGATGAGCTTCTCTCTCTAGAGAAGAAGTTGTCGTATATGTGTACGAAAACTGAAAAATTAAAAGAGGCTTTTACCTAACCGTCAATATTTAGAAACTCAATTTGCAATTTCTAATTCTATTTAAACACATATATTTACACATTTATATTTATATATATATTTAAATAGAAGGAAAAAATTAATAATTCGTGCCTGCTGATAAGTTAAATTTTTCTATTTTAAATCCAAATGGTCATATTCACGCCATACATGTGAATCAAGAGAGATATTTACATATTATTTAGACAGTGAGTTAAGATGTAATGAAAATTAAAAGTTAAATAAAATATTATTAAAATATTAATTTTTAAAATTTATAAAAGTTAAATTACTTATTATATTTTACATTAATATTTAAAAAAATTATAATATTAAAACAAAATAAGATAAGATAGATAATAATTATATCCTTCTCGTATCCAAACGGACTTATAACCGTTTAAATTACTATCAGATAGAATATAGAACCAAATAAAATAAGAAATCCGACCGTTGCCGATACACACCGCAACAAGACCGTTGGGGAATCCCAGGCGTTCCTGCAACAATTTAAATAGCAGTGTCTCTTTACTTCCTCTTATATTCTTCTCTCAACGTTTCAAAGCAATCGAAACCACAATCATATTGTGTCTCTCTATTTGATCAGAAAAATCTCAAAGCTTCTCTGTTTCATTTTTAATTATACAAAGCTTTGCCTGTTTTTTTTTTTTTTTTTTCCAGTTTTCTTCTTTTAGTAAATCTGCATTTCCCCCTTCTTCTTCTTTTTTGTATTCATTTTGGCAGTATAATTCTTATCTAGACTACCCTAATATCAATCGTCAATGGCTCCTCAAATCAAAGATGCGCACATTGTAGAAATCAAAGTAGACGAAGAGCACCAGAACAAACTCTTATCTGCCATGAGCACAATCTCGACGGCAATGCATCATCACCCACTAATGGAAATCTCCGAGAGCCCCGGCCATCTTTTGCTTCTCAAGCTCTGGCAAAGAGAGGAGGACCTTTTTGGCCGGCGCATCGCTCTCAAACAAACTAGATTGGACTCGATAAAAAGAGAGCTTTTTCAGCTGTGCTGTTTCTTCTTCATCTTTCATGGGTTTTTCTTGACCATTTTATTTACCTCTTCGGTTAACTCCCGAGAGGAGCATAAACAGACTTGCAAGAAATGGTGGATACCTGGTCTATTATCTGTCTCTACCTCGCTTGTTCTTGTGTTCTTGGTCCAGGTGAAACTTTGCAGGTATTGGAAGGTGTCGAGGCAGTTGCAGAGGGAGAGAAACGATGGACGATCGCTCACGAGGTGCATTCAGGAACTAAGGATGAAAGGAGCTAGCTTTGATTTGTCGAAGGAGCCACAGAGTGGGAAGAGGATGAAAAGCTCGAGCGTGGAAATAAAATGGAAGCCGATTAATTGGTGTTCTCGGAATCTGATGACCTTAGCTCTTGTTTGCTTTGCAGGTTTGGTGCTTCCGGCTAGCAAGCTCATCCTCTGCGGCTTCTGATCGTGGGAGTTGTTTATTTTAGTGGGCTTCTCTGTTGCAGCATCACGGTAATGGCTAACCTAATGAGTACCCACTCTCCTACAATATTTTCTGGTTCTGCTTTGTCCAGATATATGTACTTAATCAGTATGTGGTTTGGGTCTCATCTCTCATACTGGTGAAGTTTCTGCAGACGGGTGATCTTGAAGAATGTAACGCGAAATAGGTTGTATATGAACTATCTGAATCTGATCAATCCAAACCAGCATCAAAGGTAGATGAAACAGTCATCTCGCCCTCGATAACTTTCAAATGCGAAACTGCTCCCGTTACATAACATATATTTGTCTGGCCTTTTCTGCAGTACTTTCCAACATTTCGTCAATGTTAGAAGAGATGGGTGGGTAATGGCAGAAATTGATCTCTTCCAGGGGATGAAGCATCTTCGGTCCGATTGATAATTATGTTTCTACACTCGGTAGAACAAGCAATTTATGCAAGTATTGGAGGTTGTGATTACGTGTCGGCTGAAAGTTGGAAGAAATTTATCGGATTTTTTCCCATCTGATCTGAACTCGGCTTCCATTTTTTTACATGAGAGATGCCTGATTGTGGAGAATTGCTCAATCACAGTAGGAGGATATATTTATTTGCCAAGTGGGTAGAAGCAAATTCAAAAGACCTTGTTTGATAGGATAGGAGGATCTGATCTTGGCTCCCTCCCAATGAAGAAGCAACACTGCCTGTGTTGTGTTCTTACTTCCTTCTATATTCAGAAAATAACATTCATTCTTATTGAGAATTTGAGAGACTTGTTTACTGTAAAGCTTGCACTCTAGCGTATCTCGTTTATCATCAATATGTAAAATATATTGACACAAAAGCAAATTCAGAAAAATATTTGAGAATTTTAGCTTGTGTTAGTCATATTCCGCGTTCTTTTTTTTTACCTTTTTTTTTACAACTGTTTAAAATTAAGGGCATTTTTGTGCAGCAGATAATGCTACGTTGTGAAATTTAAGGAGTGTGTGTGTGTGTCCGTGTGATTCGTGACATCCTTCATATGTGGACATTGTTGGAGAAGAAAATTACCATGGAATTTGACGGCCTGAAGCTTCAGTACCAGTCATAAAAGCAGAGATGGGGCTATAGAGGCTCAAATATACATTCAGGCCTTCGTCCCATCAATATCATCCATTCCCACCCATTTTTTCATAAGGAAAATTCTATACACATCATCCTATTTATCTTACTAAGTAAAATATAGTACCATTAAATGATCATTTATTACATGTTTCTTTATTATCAAACGGTAATAAATGCGCCACATCATATATTATATATACACACACCAGGGGCAAAAACACTACCTGCTACGGTGCTACCGAAGGTAAATTAACCTTCAACGACATCTATCTCTTAGGCCAATAGAATTAAGGTTTTCCAGCAACAGGCATTGAATTAATTTGAATCAACATACAAATCCCCCCCACTAAAACAAAAACAAAACAAGATTATATCCCTAAGCTTTAATCTAAATGTATCCCCCCATCTGTTACAGCAAGTTTCTTTGGCAAAAAAATGCACTCAAATAAGCATGTCTAGTGGCATATTAAATAGCCCTAAGCCGAATCGGTGGACTGCTGCTCGGCTCCTGCTTCTTCTCTGTATTCTGCACGCTAGGCTTGAACCCTATTGTGGTTCAATAGTATGATAGCGTATGTCAAGTAGTTACAAGTGAGATAGATGTGTAACTAACCTCTAAAACTAAGCCAAGGCCCGCCGATTGAAGGGAGGTAACCCGTTTGCGAGGTTGATTGCAAGGTTCCCAAAGGGAAGGGTGCCTTTGTCGGCTCCTCGATAAGCGCTGGTTAAAGGGCTAAGCTCAATTCCCAAGAAAAGCAAGCGCTATAGAAAGAATAGCTTTGAAGCCACGTTTAGAATGGGGTTCCAACTCAGCACCTTTTGAGAAGAATTGCTCTTTGGAGAGCACTGTACGATGAAAGTTGTAAGCTGTAGGAACGAGATTCTTAATGTTCATAGACACTATGATAAAAATTGTGGAAATTCACTCTTTTATTCTGAGTGCCATAAACGAGCTTCTGTGACATGCATAGATATCATGCACACACGCAGAGATCGTTACCGAATCTTTTTCATGGCTATTTGTCCAGAAGAACATTCTCCTGATGGAGTTTCATATACGGCTTCAACCATCTCACTCTTGCCGACATAACCATCCTTGTTTTTGTCCAAGAAGATGAATGGATCTACCAATGTTTCAAATGTGGCCTCTGCATCGGGATATTCGTGATTTCTAGCAGGTTCAAGGAATTCAAGGGAAAAAAGAAGCAGAATTACTGAAGAAAATATATTCATGAAGCCAATTAGCCAGGATGGTAAAATGATGATCCCCCTATCTGCACCTTTTACATGACTCGCGTTTCCCTATCATCACAGGACTGGTACCGAGTGTGAACTTGGGATGTTTAGTCAAAATATCCAGAAAAAGTCAATCAACAGGCACTCTTTGGTAGTTCTTCAAATTTGGTGGATGGATAAAATTAAACCCAAATATTTTAATATTTTTCACAGTCAGTACCAACTAAATTTAAACAAATTTACTTTGTATGTGTGTCTACGTGAGATTAAGATATATGCTCGTTCCACAAAAAGGCAAGCAAAAAGTAATAAGGCACCACAGAAACTTTTCAGGATATCTCTGAACAAGGGAACACATCCCTTTCTCTGAAATGATCAATTATTATTATTACTATTTTTTTTTTTTAATGTTGGGAACCTCTCCAAGGCATGGCCCTTTAGATCCACTCCTACAGAGTAAACTTCGGTCCTATGCACCACACTCTAGAAAGTTTCCCTACACGAAATTGATTAAATCATTAGCTTTTCACTAGGAGTATGGCCCCAAATGATTATTTGCAACCATGATGTATTAAACATTAGACTTTGAAGAGAGTGAGACTCCAAAACTAAGGCCTTTACCACTTAGGCCAACCCCTTGGGGGTTTCTGTGACAAATTTGAAAGGTTGGAAAGCATAAGGCATATGAAATATGACACCCTTCTCTAGGTAAAGAAATAAGTATAGGTTTGATGCATCAGCAATGTTAATAATAAGTGGTGATTTCCATTAGGTGCATCTTTCCATTAAATTAAACTTTTGAGATAAGTAGTGATTTTACATGGTATCATAGCAGAGATTTTGAGTTCAAACCTTGATTCTACACTCTACCCATTTAATTAAATATTATACGTGTTGAACTCATTCGTTGAGAATGAGTTTAGCTTATATGTGAGGGAGAGGTAAGAATATAATATAAATAATAAAATCTACATCTTTTCATTACTTTTGAAAAAGTGGTGGTTTCTCAGGTTAAAAATGAGATTTAAAAAGCAAAGACAGAAAATATTTTCTAGATACAGCAAGAAGGGCAGTCGGCTCATCTTTTAGAAGATTGTCGAGGTCGAGAAGTACAGTGAATTCATTGAACTTCATACCCATATTCCTATTTATTAATATACCATGCCTCAAAGAGATCGTTGATTTCATCATCTGCGAGTGAAATTTCCAGCTTATGAAAACATTTTTCCAATTCCTCATTGTCTATTGCACCATTTGAATCCTGGTCTACGCGGAAATAATTAAGACAGACATCTGAGCAGTTACAAATTAATAAAAAGAAGAGTATGCGTGTATCATATTATCACACATGCGGAGAACAATAAGCACTTCTTAATTTTATGGTCGTAATTCACAAAATTTAGTGTTACCAGAAGAAATTATCAACTACTAGTATTCAACAAAGAATTGATAGGCCACCCACCAAATTGCTCAAAAATTACACTGCAATTTCTCAAGCTCTAATCGATTTTGGGGAACTGCAAGGTCGATTATGCTGTTGAATGATTTCGTGGCGCGCACTTCCCGCTGATGCCCTCTGCTTCATAGCTTCAACCATTTTGGCCTAAAGCTTTGTTTCTGTTATCCAAACCTGTTTAGGTGATTCACTCTTTCCCACTATATTTCCCATTGTCTATACTTCCCATTGTCAGTTAACTAGACCAAATGAGATGCAGGAAACGAGCTGAGTATATGCCTATACCTATCCATATAAATAGAAAAATGAACGTTAAGAAATATGTGAGTAATTGAAGCACAAGATGCAGCAAATTGTCAAGCATGACAAAGAAATAGATCGAAAGTGTAAGCCCAACAAACAAGTACGTACCTTCCCAGCTCCCCTTAAACAAGTACGAAGTGGCCCCGACTCTAAAAAAAAATAATAATAATAATATCTGCAAAAAGGATGTTTCTTGCAGAGGTTTGGGGAAAATGTAGGCTAAATTTGAGGAAAGGAAGTGGAGGGGGTTTGTAAATCAGTTGAAAAGGTTCCTGGGGTTTTCATTTAAGTTTGAACCAATGCCTGTGCTCCACCCACCACGTATTCTGGTCCTCAAGATATATTTACAACACTGAAACTCGGTTGACTTTATCACAAATGTGCAAGGAAATACAAACAGATCGATAGAGGAAAAAGACGCTTAAGACAATGGAATAAATGTTTTAGTTTTTCCCTGGGTAACGAAAATGGGACTAACGTACATGTAGAACAAGTATTTTTGCAGTGAAACGGAGATAAGGACCCTGCATGTGGATACAAACTGAAGCAATAGATAAGTAGAACCTAATCATATACTTGATGAAAAGTATGTGCGTGGGAGAGGTTAAAGAGGGTAGTTTTATTTATAAGGCCTTACATATAAATTTGGGACCGGATGGAGAGTCTTGATATTGCAGAAAGTCAGAAACTCGGATGGACACACACAGTTATTGAATGGATTGTCGTCTTCGTTTCGAAAACCAAAACCCTGTACGATGAATGATACAAATGGCTTTTGAGTTGTTGCATGGCCAGCTTTAATGGTGAGCAATTTGCCAGCACCGACATCGAGCCACAGGCTGTGTGCAGCAGTCGATGACATGTGCGTAGCGTGGAAGACTCCGCCCACGATTTTTTTTTTTTTTTTTTTAAGGAACTCCGCCGGCGATTAATGCAGAGAGGCGTAGGCGTACATTTCGACTCGAGAACTCAAGTGATTAAATACCAACATGTCATCAAGTTTACAAAATTTAAATTTTATGTTTTAGATATATATATATTTTTAATGAGAATGATAAAATAATTTGTCATATATTTTAATAAAAATTTTATGTAGAATTATTTATATATATATTTTATTAATATGATTAGTTGTATCATTTTTTTAATATAAAATAATTATTTCGATTAATAAATTAATTAAGCACAAAAAATATATATAAAAGATAATTATATATTAAAAAAAAAACTCATATTTTAATATGCCAGTAAAAGTGATACTATTACCTTGCACTTTTTTGCTGCGTATATACATAATTATTTATAATTTAAAACAGCATTAAAAAAAACTTCGAAGAATTGTATGTGCAGTTAGTAGAATTTGACAGTTTGTTAAACGATTAAAAAAAATAGGATTTGTTAAACTCCGAAGTAGTTGCATTTTATACGAAGAATAATTAAAAAAAAAAAAATTACAAAGAGTAGCTGCTTGTAAAAGGGCTAAAAAAAAGAAGGAAAAAAAAAAAAAAAAAAAAAAAAAAGAAAAGGAATACGAAGCAGATAGGAAGGAAAATCTTACGTTACGTGTCCACAAAGTCACCGAATTTTACAGAGAAACGCCTCCCCTCCTTTCCCATCGCCTCACCGCCACACCCACACTAAACATCGATTTGCAGACTGTCTCCGTCTCTACTGCTCAGAGAGTATCTCCTCATCTCTATCTCTCTCTCAGTTCGATTTTGGAGCTCCCAAAATTCAAAAACAGAACTTCAAACTAATTATTCTTTCAAAGTTAGATTAATGTTTATATTTCTTGAGAAATTACTTTTTGATCTTTTTGGTTCAGAATTTTGCGTTTGTATACACTTTCTTCATTAATCAGTTCATGTCTTTACGTTGCGAATAAGTTACAATATTTTTAATTGACTAAAATCATGTTATTCAATATTATTACTGTATTTCGCGTCTAAATAGATCTTCACGTGCCTGCAATTTCAGTTTATTTATTTGGTTTTATATATTAATGCTTCTTACATCCGTTTCTATATATGTATCTCATTTAGACCCCGTCTGTTTGTTTGTTTATAGTTTTGAGAATAACAACTATTCGGATCGGGCACGAATTATGTGGAGATCCCAATTTCGTTTATCTGTGTGTGTGTGTGTGTGTGTGTGTGTGTGTGTGTGGTTGCTGAGAGGAATGGAAGCCATATTTTGTAATGGGTGTCAGATTAATATACGCACATATGCATATAGATGGAATTTCTTTATTTTTCATGGATTATGATTTTGGGTTCCTCTGATTAACAATATAGCGGGTTCATCATCGGATTGGGTTCTGCATGAGTTCTGCATGAGGTTAATGAGATTCAGCAGTGTGTGGGGCTTTCATATGAGGGATGTGACGACCAATTTGCAGCACTACTCGCTGCAATTGAGGTGGGCCACTTGCTTGAAACCAAATCAAGATTTAAGAAAAGCAGGGAGCTAAAGCGTTTTTCTTGGGCAATAAACTATGACGCTAAGAGAGGTAGTTCAAGTTGAGGGAAGATTAAAGGGAGAGCATTATGAAGCCATTCTCATAGAGGGAGTTTTGGGTTGGGGTTGGGGAGGTGTGTTTTGTTCCCATTCGGGCTTATTGTATTTTGGATAGATTTCTAATTTTCACGGGATTATTGGTCATTAGGGGCTCTCTAGTATGGGCTAGGTGTTTCTTGTATACGCCCAATGTACTTGCTTACTCCTATTGATATTAATATATATAATATTTGTACTCATAAAAAAATATTTATATGTGCACATATGCATATAGATGGAATTTCTTTATTTTTCATGGATTATGATTTTGGTATGTTTTTCCCTGTTTGTTTTAGGTTACCGTGAAAATTCTGAGACACCAGTGATTTTGTGATGGCTTCGAAAAGGATCAACAAGGAGTTGAAGGACCTCCAGAAAGATCCTCCTGCTTCATGCAGTGCCGGTTAGTTTCAAATTTTGACCCCCTTTAGAAAGCATACTCTCTTGTGCTGTTGGATTTGTGTCTTCCCCTGTAATTCTAATTTGAGGATTGATGGCTTCATTGGTATTATAATATAAAGGATCATAAATATGTATCTGGAAATATAGGATAACAAAAATGTTCACCTGCTAATCATTTAAATTAAGTCTAATAAATACTAGTATAAGAATGAGGGAATGGCTGACACGAGTGGGTGAAACTAACATAAAGTGTGAGTAGAAATTATCAATGTATGGCATGTATATTGGTGGCTGTTTTGGTGTTTGGCATATATGAGCGTGGGTAAGAAATTATCATCTTGAACTGTTTACACCAACATACTTGTACCTTGTTCTCTGCTGGTTAGATGGTTGCTTTTCCTTTGATATTTGATTTTGTTTTACTCTTGTAGTTACAATTTGTAATTGGCAGTTCTCCATGGTTGCAGGCCCCGTGGCTGATGATATGTTCCACTGGCAAGCAACAATTATGGGCCCAGCAGACAGCCCATTTGCTGGGGGTGTGTTCCTTATATCCATCCACTTTCCACCAGATTATCCGTTCAAGCCACCCAAGGTAAAAACTACACTCGTTTGTCTGAGGTAATTTGTTCAATCCCCAAGCAATATCTGACTTCATGCATGCATAGCTTCTCACACAAGCAGGACTTTGACAAGGCGGAGGGTGAATATATCTCAACTTTGCATGCTACAGCGATGTAGCTACGTGTTTAAACTTAAGAACTGCATTCATCAGACATGACTGAAACACCCACTGCCAATTAACTATCGTGGATTATGAGATGCTTGGTCCCCTGTCTTGTTGTAGCTTTTGACTATTGCTTATGAAAACTCACGTGGTTCTAAAAGATGGGTGCAAGTATCAATTTCACTAAATGAAGAAAAAAGTGGAAATTCGTTGATTTGACCAGAATTTTCATCTTTGATTATTTATACACATTATGATATGTAATGTTAGGGGTAATGTGAAGATGTTTTCTGCCTTTGATTGTTTTCCTTGAGGAAATGAGGTAGCAAGTGGCCCAAAGGGAGAGGTGGTAGAGATTTGAGACTCTGAACTAATGATACGTGATCCTTGGCTGATTGCGCTACCTAACTGATGCATTTACATGACTTTTGCTCGTTTATGCCATTTTACAGGTTTCCTTCCGGACAAAAGTTTTCCACCCTAACATCAATAGCAATGGTAGCATCTGTCTTGACATCCTCAAAGAACAATGGAGCCCTGCCCTTACCATATCCAAAGTAATGTGATTGTTTCAGTTGTCATTCATATGCCTTTATGCATTGCATGAGAAGCAATATTTCAGTTATTTGCATCATTTGGATCTTGTTGATTGCAATCGAGTTTGGCTTGGACTTGGCATTTTATTAAAGCAGCTCAATCGCAGGTTTTGTTTTTGTGCTTGGAAAATATTTAGATTTGTGGTTGACGGTCCATAATTGTGACGATGGTTTTTTGCAGGTCCTGCTCTCAATATGCTCACTGTTGACCGATCCAAATCCAGATGATCCTCTGGTGCCTGAGATAGCCCACATGTACAAGACTGACAGAGTGAAGTACGAGACAACAGCCCGATCCTGGACCCAGAAGTATGCCATGGGCTAGGGTGGTTCCTGTATGACCGAACATGTCATGGTTAAATTCATGATATTAGTAAATAAATAGATGTAATCTGGTATAAAGATTAAAGAACTTGCATGGTCTGTCACTGTTGTGTTGTCTCCTCTGTTTGTCATTGGGAAATTCTCTCTGTGGGGTTTCTTCGCGTGAGATAATCTTACTTTTTTTTTTTTTTTTTTAAACTTTTAAGAATGATCTTGCTTTTAAGACATGGCATAGTTATGTGGAATTTGGTGGGAAAATCATATTTTTGTTTTGCTCGACATTCATAATTCGCATATTATTGGTTGTGTTCTATGTTTTAAAAGAAGTATTCTGGTAAACAGAGATTGTTTCTGGCCTGTGGAGATTGTTTAGTTTGGATGTGGGAATGCCCTGTACTCGGAGTCGGAAGGAATTCTCTCTGGCTCCACCGTGAGGAACAGACAAGGCAGAGATAAGCATACATAGCGAAGTGTTGTGAACATGTTGGATATAATCAACAATGAGAAGGTGATGCACTAGAACGTTGTGGGCTGAGATGGGTTTAAGCTTGGTGATTATTTTCACGAATTTTCTATGGCTTAGAAAAATGGGAGGGACGAGACTGTTAAGATAATTACGTCGCAGCAATGCCATCCATGTTTGTATCATTTTCGAAATATTTATGGTCGTGACTCGCAACGGGAGGAATAGACATGATCGCCCTTCTTGAAGTTGAAGTTGGAAGTGATTCAGGAAAAGAAGAATCGAATTTTTGAGATTCTGGTTTTGATTTCACATGACGGTGATTGGTGTCATTTCGTTGTTTTTGTTTATATAAAATTCTATCGGACGATTAATGTTTGGTTTAGGTTCATAATATACAAATTTTGCCAAGTACTTTTTACAAAGATAGATTTTATTAAAAAATAATAATTTTTTTTTTTTTTTTAAATAAACGTTTATAATGGTGCACTTTTTGTTTTTAGTAAGGCCTGCATATTCCCCTCCTCATGATATAAATAAATAATGAGGTAGAGAGAAGGGATCCCAGATAAAATGGCATAACATGTGTTAAAGCAAGAAGTTGTGCACCGAAATGCCTCAAAGGGCTGAAAGAATAATTTATGTTATAAACTATCTTGAATTGTATGACTACATTTAACTAGTCATCAAATACATAGTACTAGTCGTCAAATACATAGTATTAGTGCATAGTGCTAGTCGTCAAATGCATAGTGCATAGTGCTAGCATAGTGAGCTAACCGTCAAATGCATAGTACTAGTCGTCAAAAACATAGTCCCCTTTGTACTCCTATATATATTGTTGCCCAGATGACTAACACAAGAGGGGGGGTGAATTGAGTTGTATTAAAAAAAATAATAATTATAAATCAAATATATAATATAAAATATAAACAAAATATGAAATAACAATAAATATAAAGAGTAAGGGTAAGAGAGAAGCAAACTCAGTATGTTAACGAGGTTCGGCCCCACTGCCTATGTCCTCGCTTCAAGCTACCCCTTGAGGATTTCCAAATTCACTATTCAACCTCCTTCAGGTGGAGATAGAAACCTATTACACCTTTGAACAACACCGTTACAAAGGATCCGTGTAGAACACCCTCTACACTTGCAATCACCTTCCACGTGGTGATTCAACTATTCCCCGTGTAGAATACTTTCTACACGCACAAGGGTTATACACACCCTTTTTCTGATACAAGAGCTGATAGTGGGTAGGTTATCAGAAAACACTCCTCAATGAGTGAAATAAGAACAATACAGCGCAAACTATATCTCTCAAAATGAACAAGGATTAAGGCTCAATGTTTAGAGAAGAGAGAATGAAAGCTTTGAATGAATGTTGTATGCTCTTGGTATTGTGAATGTGAAGCTCTCAAATGATCTATTTATAGACATATGAGACTTCATATTCAAATTTAAAAAGATTCACATGTCAAAGATAACATCATTCACTTTTTCAAAAAATTCAAATAAAAGGTTCTTCTTTTTCAATTGTCAAAGACATCATTCATTTTTTTTCAAAAAAATCAAACCTAATCTTTTACTTTTGGCATATGACAAAATGAGCACACTTTCATTTTCAAAAAATTCAAACCTAATCTTTTACTTTTTGCATATGACAAAAGGAGCACACTTTCCTTTTCAAAAATATTCAAACCTAATCTTTTACTTTTTGTATAAGTCTAAAAAAGTATCAATCACTTTGAAAATATTCAAATAAAACATGCACATGTGAAAGATGACAATCATTCATCTTTAATATTGTCAAAGTTCAACCCTTTAATCAAGGCATGCACATGCAAAAGATGACAATCAATCATCTTTCAAAATTTTTAAATTTAATTTTCAAAAATATTTATGCACATGTGGAAAATGTATTTTAATGCTTTATGATAAAATATTAATTTTGAGCATTAATCCTAATTTCGAATTTTAAGAGATTTACAATATTACTCTATGACTTTAATGTGAACTTATTTCCTTCTTGCTCATGCTTGGTTCTTTGATGTGCTTGATTCCATTGTGTGAACAACTTGAGCTTGAAACTCCTTTATTCTTTGAATTCATTTGTTATCATCAAAATTCATGTGTAGATTTATAATCACATGAAACTTGAAACCTTGGGTTCAACAATCTCTCCATTTTTGATGATGACAAATACTTGATAGAACTTGAAACCTGTATTAATACTTAAGCTCCCCCTGAAAATATGCGTTAGTTTTTCAAGCAAAAGTATAAATATAATTTCAAGTATATATAACAAGTTTAGCAATTTAAACAGTGTTAATGTTCTAGTCTAACACTTCTCCCCCTTTTGGCATCATTAAAAAGGATCCGTAACAAATAAATAGACTGAAGAAAACGGTGCGTTAGTAGACACTATAGATAGTTGAAAAATGGAGTCGTCCGTGACTCGACAAGTGCTGCAAAGCCTTGAGGCCTAACTCTATGAATTTAATACGGTTGAAGATTTAAACAATCGCCTGATGTTGTTGACAAACGGGATTGAAGGCTCCGAGTTTCTATAAAAAAATGATCATTTTCATCTATCGGATGCCAAAAAAATAATCGCTTCTTGACCTGAGTTCTGTTTTTCCACAACGATAGAATGGCTGAGCAATTCTCTTCCACTAATGTTCCAGACTTGAATCAGGAACCCTTGACGCATCAATCATCAATCTTCTCTCCTGAGGCCGTCAATACCATGATAGGAGCAGTGAACCGTTTTTCTAGTAAGGCTGATTCTGAGATTATTGCAGAATCAAGAATGCTCAGTAGTCAATATGTTGCCTCTGTTACGATCATGTCTCGGAGGTTAATGGCGAGGGTGAGTGAGATTGATCATCTTAACATGCAAATATTTGAGTTACGACAGAAGCTTGCTAATAAGGATAGTGAGAATAAAAGGCTAAAGCAAGAAAACCAAGAGTTGAAAAATTTTACAGATTGGTATGCTCATGATCTGCAATCACGAATAGAGGAGCTGGAACGAGAAAGGGTTCAGATACAAGGTCAACATCGGCAGATAACAGCAGAGGTTCATCGTTTACTAGAAAAATAGGGACAATCTACTGTTAATCTTGTTGGCTTAGTAAGAAAACTTTTGACAATGTGTGTCCAGCATATCTTGTATTTCTTTTGACTAAATAAGATTTGAAGAGAAAATAGTTTGTCTTATTCTTTATGTTATCTCTATAAAATCAGTCCTGAAGTTCATCCAATCCGCATCAATTTTTCATCTCATCTCTATAACTCATCTGCATTCCTTCAGCATTCTCGTTTTAAGCCTTCTACTCTTTTCTCAATGGCTCATTCTTCTAACATTTCTCTAGATCCATCTATGAGGCATTCTGTATCTCAACCTCCTGTCCTTTCTGTAGCTGTCATTGGTGCCATGTTGCAGCAAGAAAATAATAATCTGACTAATAAGTCAGATTCTGATGCTATTTATGACTTGGTGAGTCTTGGGACTCGCTACTCTTCCTCTATTGTTGCTTTTTCTCAGCGGCTACAAGCCAAAATCATGAAGTTGAAAAACTCAAAGAACAAATTGTTGTACTTCAACGAATTGTTCAAGAGTCTCACACAAGGGAAGGAATCATTCGGCAGAAGAATAAACAGTTGAATCTTTATTAGATTCTTCATTCCGCTTGCCGGTTCCCATGAATAAGAATGACATGATATTGTATGAAGAGAATGAGCGTCTCAAACATGAGGTTAAGAATCTCAAGTTTATGTAAAAGTATTTAAAAAATCCATCTCTATTTTTATTGACTCTAGTCTATTTTTTAAGAGATATTCATAACATGTATCATACCTATTTCTCTTCTGATCATACATAATCTATCTTCTGGTAAAGGCTTTGTGAAAATATCTGCTAACTGATCGTGTGTGTTTGTGAATTCTAGTACTATATCGCCTTTCTGCACATGATCTCGAAGAAAATGATATCTTATTTCAATATGCTTAGTTCTAGAATGTTGTATTGGGTTCTAAGATTTATAGCACTTGTATTATCACATTTGATTGAAATGTGATTATACTTGAGTTTAAAATCTTCAAGTTGTTGCTTCATGTAGAGAACTTGAGTACAACAACTACCCGCAGCAACATATTCTGCCTCAGCAGTAGATAGTGCAACAGAATTTTATTTTTTACTAAACCAGGAAACTAATGCATGACCTAAGAAATGGCATGCTCCACTAGTGCTTTTTCGATCTATTTTACAGCCAGCATAATCTGCATCTGTGTAGCTGATTAGATCGAAAGATGTGTGCTTAAGGTACTATAACCCTAGGTTAATTGTACCACTAAGATATCTAAGAATGCGCTTAACTGCAATTAAATGTGATTTTTTTGGAGATGATTGAAAGCGTGCACATAAGCACACACTAAACATAATATCTGGTCTACTGGCTGTTAAATATAATAAGCTACTAATCATACCTCGATATATCTTCGAGTCAATTGGTTTACCGGATTCATCTTTATCAAGTTTAGTTGATGGGCTCATTGGTGTTCCAATTTCCTTAGTATTTTCCATCCCAAACTTTTTCAGTAATTCCTTAATATATTTTGATTGATTGATGAATGTCCTACTTTTTGCTTGCTTAATTTGCAATCCGAGAAAGAATGTAATTTCTCCCATCATGCTCATCTCAAATTCTTCCTGCATAGTCTTAGCAAAAACTTGACACATATTTTCATTAGTAGCACCGAATATTATATCATCAACATAAATCTGAATCAAAAGAATATCATCATTTTCATATTTAATAAAAAGAGTTGTGTCGATTTTTCCTCTTGAAAAACCTTTTTCAATTAAGAAACCACTGAGTCTCTCGTACCAAACTCTAGGAGTTTGTTTAAGTCCATATAGTGCTTTTGTGAGTTTGAAAACATGATTTGGAGAAATATGATTTTCAAAACCTGGAGGTTGCTCAACATATACCTCTTCATTTATAAAACCATTTAAGAAAGTATTTTTAACATCCATTTGAAAAAGTTTGAAATCTTTATAACAAGAATATGCAAGTAGCATTCGAATAGCTTCTAATCTTGCGATAGGTGCATATGTCTCATCATAATCGATTCCTTCTTCTTGATTAAAACCTTGGGCTACAAGTCGAGCCTTATTTCTAGTAATGACTCCGGACTCATCTTTCTTGTTTCTAAAAACCCATTTTGTTCCAATAATAGTATGATTTTTGGGTCTAGGAACAAGTGTCCAAACATCATTTCTTTCAAATTGATTCAACTATTCTTGCATAGCTAGAATCCAAGATTCATCACGAAGTGCGTCATCAATATTTTTGGGTTCAATTTGAGATAGAAAAGCAGTATGATTGCAAATATTTCTAAGAGATGATCGAGTACTTACACCTTGTGAAGGTTCTCCCAAAATTTGTTCCACTGGATGATCTTTTACAAATTTTCACTGTTTGGTTGCATCTTGTATTAAATTTTAATGATCTTTCCTGATGGCTCCATGTTGAACTTCCTCTATTGTTTTCTCTTAGTTGAGATTGGGACTTTCCGTATTATTTATACCTCCTGTTTCTTCATCAATAGATTTCTTGGAGAGTGAAGAATTAGATTCATCAAATACTACATGCATAGATTCTTGTACAGTCAAAGTCTTTTTATTAAATACTCTATAAGCTTTACTATTAGTAGAATACCCGAGAAAGATACCTTCATCAGATTTTGCATCAAATTTGCCTAAATTATCCCTGTCATTCAAAATAAAACATTTGCATCCAAATACATGAAAGTAACCAATGTTGGGCTTTTTCTCATTCCAAAGCTCATAGGGGGTTTTATCTAACTTAGACCTTAGCATAACTCTATTTATAACATAACATGCAGTACTTACCGCTTCGGCCCAAAAATAACTAGGCAAGTTGTTCTCATTGAGCATTGTTCTTGCCATTTCTTGAAGAGATCTATTTTTCCTCTCTACTACCCCATTTTGTTGAGGAGTTCGAGGAGCAGAAAAATTATACACAAAACCGTTTTCATCACAAAATGTTTCAATATTTTTATTAACAAACTCTTTTCCCGTATCACTTCGGATACTTGAAATAGTATAGCCCTTTTCATTTTGAATTCTCTTGCATAATTTGGTAAAGGCATTATGTGCCTCATCTTTATGAGCAAGAAAGATGACCCAAGTATATCTAGAGAAATCATCAACAATAACAAATGCATAATATTTTCCTCCTAAACTTGCAACTCTATTTGGTCCAAAAAGATCCATGTGTATAAGTTGCAATGGTCTAGTAGTGGAAATATGTTTCTTAGTTTTAAAAGAAGTTTTTGTTTGTTTACCAAATTGACATGCATAACAAATTTTGTCTTTAAGAAAATAAGTTTTTGGTAAACCTCTCACAAGATCATTTTTTGAAAGTTTGGAAATAAGTTCCATGTTGGCATGACCTAATCTTCTATGCCATAACCAACTAGTTTCATTTTGAGCTGAAAAGTAAATAGCATCTTGTGAGGTAATTTCTTCAAAATCAATTGTATAAACAT
The DNA here is from genome assembly GCF_018687715.1 of Carya illinoinensis. Taxonomy (NCBI): domain Eukaryota; kingdom Viridiplantae; phylum Streptophyta; class Magnoliopsida; order Fagales; family Juglandaceae; genus Carya; species Carya illinoinensis. Next base: position 30,794,779 of record NC_056763.1, read on the forward strand.
TATTGTTTCTAAAAGCAATAAAACAAATATTACAATCATGATCATTCAAAATAATGCACTTATCCATTTTGAAAGTAACTGTAAATCCTTTATCACATAATTGACTTATGCTCAAAAGATTATGTTTTAGACCTTCAACAAGTAGAACATCTTCAATTATGAGAGAAGATTCATTACCAATTTTATCTATTCCCACGATCTTCCCTTTCGAGTTGTCTCCAAATGTCACGTGTCCTTCTTCTTTAGATCTAAGATCAAAGAACTTAGTCTTGTCCCCGTCATGTGTCTTGAACATCCACTATCTAAAAACCATTTGTTTTTGCTTGTGGAAGACTTCATGCATACCTAAAAAAACAATTAAAATGATTTTTCTTGGTACCCAAGTTCTTTGGGTCCTTTATTTATTAATATTAGAAGAAACAAGATTTTTAGGTACCCATATAGCCCTAATAGTCATTGTATGATTTCTTCTAATATGACAAGTATGATAATTATGACCATTTCTATTACAAAAATTGCAAATAGCATGTGACATATATGAAAAACTTGAATGATTATAATAATATCCTTTTTTGACAAAATTATTTTTATGAAAAGAATTTTGAATATTAGTCTTTGATGTAGAATGATTATCAAAGAAATTTTTATAAGGTTTGTATTTTTGTTTTGGCATATATCCCAAACCTGCATTGTCAAAAACACATATTTGACTACCAAGAAGTTTTTCAAAATTTCTTTTTCCATTCGTAAAGTTTTCAACAATATTTTCTAAATCGGTTTTCTTTTTATTCAATTCAAAATTTTCATCTTTCAAAATGATACTTTCTTTTCTTACAATTTCAATTTCGTTTGTTAAAGAAGAATTTTTCTTTTTCAAAACAGTATACTTGATACCCAATTTTTTAAATTCCTCATATACCTCTTCTAAAACATTTTACAATTCTTCATATGAAGGATTTTCAATATTATCAAGATTTGTTACCTCAATGTCATCTTTAGCCATAAGACAAAGATTTGCTGATTCTTCATTGCTTGCTTCACTATCTGAGTTACTTGAATCATCATCCCATGTAGCTTTCATTGCTTTCTTGCCCTTGTTTCGATCTTTCTTTAGCAGAGGACAATCTGGCTTGATATGACCAGGTTTATTGCATTTATAACAAATTAAAGTGTCATTTTTACCTGAATCTTTCTTGGAAAACTTTTTGAAAGATTTCTTCGGAGGAGTTCTATTTTTCTTCAAGAACCTCTGAATTCTTCTTGTTATCATCGCAACTTCTTCATCTTTATCTTCATTTTCCTCATCTTCATCACTTTCACTTTCATGAGGAACAGCTTTAAGTGCTAAGTTCTTCTTTGGCTTTCTTTCTTCTTCTCCTCTTTTCAATGTGTACTCATGGGTGATAAGTGACCCGATGAGTTCATTGACTTCGAGCTTCTTGAGGTCTCTACCTTCAAGAATCGCTGTCACTTTTGATTCCCAGCGTTTTGGTAGAGAGTTGAGAATTTTTCTTACTATCTCCACCTCAGAATAAACTTTGCCAAGAGCTGTCAAGCTGTTTATGATGTTAGTAAAACGAGTGTGCATACTAGAAATAGATTCATCATCATTCATCTTAAACATTTCATATTCATGAGTAAGAATATAAATTTTTGATTCCTTGACTTGCGAAGTTCCTTCATAAGTAACTTCCAAGTTATCCCAAATTTCTTTTGCCGCAGTACAAGTCATTATTCTATTAAACTTATTTCCATTTAGAGCATTAAATAATAAATTCATAGCAGTTAAATTCAAAGTATAAAGTCTATCGTCTTCACGATCAAACTCTTCTTCTTCCTTTTTGACCTTTACTCCATCAACCACTTTTGTTGGAATATAAAGTCCATTTACAATACATTTCCAGATTTCTCGACCTTGAGCTTGAAGGAATATTCTCATTCTAACTTTCCAGAATGAGTAATTATCTCCACAAAAGAGTGGAGGCCGACTGCTAGATTGACTTTCACCAAACGAAGCTGAAATGTTAGCCATAAGATCTTAACTCAAAAGATAGTTAGTCTTATAATAGAGCTCTTAGCTTTGATACCAATTGTTGCCCAGATGACTAACACAAGAGGGGGGGTGAATTGAGTTGTATTAAAAAAAATAATAATTATAAATCAAATATATAATATAAAATATAAACAAAATATGAAATAACAATAAATATAAAGAATAAGGGTAAGAGAGAAGCAAACTCAGTATGTTAACGAGGTTCGGCCCCACTGCCTACGTCCTCGCCTCAAGCTACCCCTTGAGAATTCCCAAATTCACTATTCAACCTCCTTCAGGTGGAGATAGAAATCTATTACACCTTTGAACAACACCGCTACAAAGGATCCGTGTAGAACACCCTCTACACTTGCAATCACCTTACACGTGGTGATTCAACTATTCCCCGTGTAGAATACTTTCTACACGCACAAGGGTTATACACACCCTTTTTCTGATACAAGAGCTGATAGTGGGTAGGTTATCAGAAAACACTCCTCAATGAGTGAAATAAGAACAATACAGCGCAAACTATATCTCTCAAAATGAACAAGGATTAAGGCTCAATGTTTAGATAAGAGAGAATGAAAGTTTTGAATAAATGTTGTATGCTCTTGGTGTTGTGAATGTGAAGCTCTCAAATGATCTATTTATAGGCATATGAGACTTCATATTCAAATTTAAAAAGATTCACATGTCAAAGACAACATCATTCACTTTTTCAAAAAATTCAAATAAAAGGTTCTTCTTTTTCAATTGTCAAAGACAATATCATTTATTTTTTTCAAAAAAATCAAACCTAATATTTTACTTTTGGCATATGACAAAATGAGCACACTTTCATTTTCAAAAAATTCAAACCTAATCTTTTACTTTTTGCATATGACAAAAGGAGCACACTTTCCTTTTCAAAAAAATTCAAACCTAATCTTTTACTTTTTGTATAAGTTTAAAAAAGCATCAATCACTTTTGAAAATATTCAAATAAAACATGCACATGTGAAAGATGACAATCAATCATCTTTAATATTTTCAAAGTTCAACCCTTTAATCAAGACATGTACATGCAAAAGATGACAATCAATCATCTTTCAAAATTTTCAAATTTAATTTTCAAAAATATTCATGCACATGTGGAAAATGTATTTTAATGCTTTATGATAAAATATTAATTTTGAGCATTAATCATAATTTCGAATTTTAAGAGATTTACAATATTTCTCTATGACTTTAATGTGAACTTGTTTCCTTCTTGCTCATGCTTGGTTCTTTGATGTGCTTGATTCCATTGTATGAACAACTTGAGGTTGAAACTCCTTTATTCTTTGAATTCCTTTGTTATCATCAAAATTCATGTGTAGATTTATAACCACATGAAACTTGAAACCTTGAGTTCAACATATATCGTCGAATCCTTTAAGGAATTCATAAGTTTCATAACCTCTCTGAACTCTATCTCTTTTCTCTCTCCTTTTGACAGTTTTATAACACGTTATGGCTCTCTCTTTTCAATGATTTTATAACACGTTATCAGCACGAAAGTTCTGACGATTTTGAAACTAGTATTCCTCTACTTCAAGTAAGTTTTTCAATATATTTTTGTAGTTTCCAAAATGAATATGAAATGTTACATTACTTAATGAAAACTCTATACTTATGTTCATGATTTATATATGTAAAAAATGTCAAATTTTACAAAATTGGAATTTGTTGCTCTTGACATTTCTGGAAAAAATTATTTATCTTGAATCCTTGATGCTGAGATCCATCTGAATGCGATAAACCTGAGAAATACAATTAAAGAAGGAAATTAAGGGTCCCTGCAGGACCGTGCTAAGGCAATGATTTTCCTTCGGCACCACCTTCATGAAGAATTAAAAACTGAGTATCTAACGATGAAAGATCCACTTATTTTGTGGAATGATTTAAGGGAGAGATATGAACACCAGAAAACTGTAATCCTCCCAAAAGCTCGTCATGATTGGATGCACCTGAGGTTGCAAGACTTCAAGAGTGTTAGTGAATATAACTCTGCACTCTTTAAAATTAGCTTGCTATTGAAATTATGTAGTGAAAAAGTCACTAATAATGACTTGTTAGAGAAGACATATACTACTTTTCATGCCTCGAATGTGCTCCTGCAGCAGCAGTATCGAGAGCGAAAGTTTAAAAAATATTATGAACTTATATCTTGTCTTCTATTAGCTGAGCAAAATAATGAGCTTTTGTTAAAAAATCACCAGTCACGTTCTACTGGTTCTATATCATTCCTTGAAGTGAATGGTACTAGATTTACATCATTCTCAGAAGCGAATGGTGCATTTTTTCAAAGAAAACGAAGGCGTGGATGTGGTAGGAAAAACTATAGAAGTGGAGGTCCTAAAAGTGACCACACTAAAAGGGACAATAATAGATATACATCGTACCACCAGAAGTGGTTCAACTCAGAGAAGGGCAAAGGTCCTCAAAACAAATTTTTAAAGAAAGATGAAGATGGATGCCATAGATGTGGTATGACTGGACATTGGGCTCGTGTCTGTCGTACAAATAAGCACTTGGTTGACTTATACCAATCTTCTATAAAAGAAAAAATAAAAAAAAAATTTGAAACAAATTTTGCTGAACCATCATATGCTTTAGATTCTATAGATGGAGAAGATATTACAAGCTATGATGTTTCTGATTTCTTTAAGGATTCTAGTGGTAGAGTTAATCATGGAAGTGTTCCTTTTTAATTAATCTATTTCCTTTATCTTATTATAAAATATTTTTATATTCTGCAATATTTTGTAGTAATGAAAGTTTTTATACTTGTTATAAATTATTGATGATATGATTTATCTGAGAATGGAAATGGAGCATCCCTGAAGGATCGCCCTAAATCAATAATTTTATTGAGTATCTCATATGAGTGATACTTGTACCAAAAGCTCATTATGATTTATACACCTGAAGTTGCATAATTGAAATTGTAGAAAGAATATATATTTGAATGAACGTCTCGAATGTGCTCCTGAAGTAGCAATATCGAGTATGCTCCTGAAGTAGCAATATGAAATGTAAACTTTCACAATATATTCTAAATTTGTATCAGGTCTTTCAGTGACTGAGCAAAATAATGAGATTTTGATAAAAATCGTTAGTCACGTCTTACTAGATTTATATCATTCCCTGAAGTGAATGATAATGAATTTATATCATTCTATTCCCTGAAGTGAAAAGAATGATGCGTTTCATTCAAAAAAACTAAGAGATTAGACGTAATAATGAATATCTTTTCAGGCCAGAAGCTCATATTGGAAAAGCTGTAAACTTTCTCTTTGAGATGATATTATACAAATTATTGAATCAAATATTATGATGAATCAAATATTATGATGCATCAAAAGGTGATATGATTCAAAATATTTTTATCTTTTCATGGTTATCTTGATCATCCAAAATCAATTACGATAAGTCGAATGATTTTCATATGGACGTCCATAAAAGAACCAGAAGATTCTTTTACTATAAAGTCTTACCACCAGAAGTGGAAAGAAAAATTTACTTGAAGCAAATAAGATGAAATTATTCGACGTTATCTTGATTATCATATGTGAATCAGAAGTTCAGATGATAATTAAATTTTGGATGTAATAAGATAAAAATGTCTCATATTCTAGCTGCTAAAATCCCAGCGAGGATTGAAGTCCCTGTAGGACAATTAAGAAATTCAGCAGTCTGAAAGCATGTGAGACCTATTGATACAAAAGGCACTGCATCTCAAAAGAGAAAGGTACAAATAATTTGGTGCTCCTGAAGATGCCATACCCATAAAACAAGCAATAAAGTCCATCCAAACTCAATTACGATAAGTCGAATGATTTTCATATGGACGTCCATAAAAGAACCAGAAGATTCTTTTACTATAAAGTCCTACCACCATAAGTGGAAAGAAAAATTTGCTTGAAGCAAATAAGATGAAATTATTCGACGTTATCTTGATTATCATATGTGAACCAGAAGTTCAGATGATAATTAAATTTTGGATGCAATAAGATAAAAATGTCTCATATTCTAGCTGCGAAAATTCCATCGAGGATTGAAGTCCCTGTAGGACAATTAAGAAATTCAGCAGTCTGAAAGCATGTGAGACCTATTGATACAAAAGGTACTGCATCTCAAAAGAGAAAGGCACAAATAATTTGGTGCTCCTGAAGAGGTCATACCCATAAAACAAGCAATAAAGTCCATCCAAACTCAATTACGATAAGTCGAATGATTTTCATATGGACGTCCATAAAAGAACCAGAAGATTCTTTTACTATAAAGTCTTACCACCAGAAGTGGAAAGAAAAATTTGCTTGAAGCAAATAAGATGAAATTATTCGACGTTATCTTGATTATCATATGTGAACCAGAAGTTCAGATGATAATTAAATTTTGGATGCAATAAGATAAAAATGTCTCATATTCTAGCTGCTAAAATCCTAGTGAGGATTGAAGTCCCTGTAGGACAATTAAGAAATTCAGCAGTCTGAAAGCATGTGAGACCTATTGATACAAAAGGTACTGCATCTCAAAAGAGAAAGGCACAAATAATTTGGTGCTCCTGAAGAGCCCAAACCCACAAAACAAGCAATAAAGTCCATCCAAATTCTCTGTATAAAATTCTCCTATATAAACTCTTGAAGAGTGCCTCCTGAAGAGGTTTTTCATGAAAATGTCTTCCCTTGAAGAGGGACAGGTACCTGAAAATAACGAGATCTCGTTACATTTCATGAATAATGAAGAAATTATGGATAGAAATAAAATCGTTGTCGACAACGTATTTCCATATGAGATGGCAATTGACATTACCAGAAGTAATTATGAAAGTAAATCAAGAATTGTCGAAAAATACGACGTAAAATATTGGCCGAATTTGAAAGAAACAATTGCTGCAGAATTGATTCACTAGTAAAATATGATGCATCGGGACTTATAGTCCAAACACTTAAAGAGGTGATGCTTGTTGAATGTCAGTGGGTATTTATGGAAAGGAAATAAGAATGTGATATATAAATCACGAGTCAGTTTCTCAATTCCTGCAGAATTGATATCACTAAGTAAAATGTGATAAATATGGACTTGAAGTTCAAACACCTAAAGATGTGATTTTTGTTAAATATCAGTGGATATTTATATACATGATATAAAAAGCCTGAAACTTTTAATATGAAAATGTGATATAGAAATCACAAGTTAGTTTCTCGAAGAAACAATATTGATATGATTTTAAAGTGGTTGAAATCATATTGAGATTTTTATTAGTTTGAAAGTTACCGAAAGTTTGGATATGCATGATTAACTGCATATTTATATGGATCATTAGATCATGATATATATATATATATGAAAATCCCTGAAGGATAGAAAATGTCTGAAACTTCTAATATGAATACATCTGGAAATATGTATTCTATCAAGTTTCAAAGATCCTTATATGATCTAAAGCAATCCAAACGCATATGGAAACAAGCTATTATTGCAGTTTATATATATGATTTAAATGTCATTGAGACTCCATAAGAGCTCATGAAAACTGCACATATTTGAAATATAAATCTGAAACCCTTGCGGCTTCAAATGGAAGATGGATGATGCTATTAGTCATGAAATACCATCTTTTAATACAATTAGTATTTCAGATTCATATTATGGGTTTGATAAGAAGTGTGCATTACTAAAGAAGAAATAAAAGAGAACATACAGAACATCTACCAAAAGATAGAAACACAAATATGAATATTTGTGAAATATTATTTTATTATCTTGAAGCAAGAATTACAGAAATTTGAGGCATTTTGCCTCATTCTTCAAACGCTCTTATTCTTCAAGAATTTGCATGGCATCCCTATCTAAAAGGGTGGCCAATCGAAAAGAAGATTTAAGCAAGGATTTTAAATTCCTATTCTCTTGCTTTATTGATTCTATCTTCATGTTGGACTCCAGAAGAAGTCTCTGAAGTATAGCAATATTCTCATGGAGATTGTCAACTCCACAAGTTCTGGATTGCAGTTGCTGAGAAAATGCGACAATGGATGATGAGTATCGGGTACTGAGACTCACAAGCTCATAGATAGCTTCATTATCTGACCTATGAGTCAGATCATTATATTGCATGATAGCACCTGTGGTAGAAGCAGGAACAGTTGATGAACGAGGTGCAGAGTACCTCATATATTGGCCATGAGAAGCTCGCTGAGCCATTGTATGATAAGAATGCAGAAAGAGATTGCAGAGTAAAAATGCAGTATGATTACAGAAAAGTGAAGAAGATGAGATGCGAATGAAGATGAGCTGAATATCTCTTTTATAGAGAAAATTATGATACAACATCTCTCGTGAAGTAAGAGAAAAGAGACGAAATATAGTTTCATAGCTCTGCGGCGCCTGACAGCTGCAACACCTGACAACACGACTAACACCTATAGAGGAGTTGAAAATCTGCGATGCTTGTCTGATCTTAAAAGGCTGGCCACCGTTTTTATTAAAAAATCAGGTTAGCGGTTTAATATTGATAAATTCTCCATCAACTGTGTTATTTACAAAAACTCCAGAAGAGTAGTGATGAGCAGAAAGATCCAGTTGTGATTATTTTATCAATATGGATCAAGTTCACAGTTAGTTGGATGTACAGATGCGAGTTATCTTTCATATACACACAAGAAGATCATTGCAATTCATGATAAGAAAGTTGAAATTGATATCAAGAAGGTACGGTCAAGTAAAAATCTGGCAGATTTATTCACTAAAGCATTACCAACTGCAACATTTAAGAAGATTATGTAGAACATTGGAATGCAGAGGTTTGAAGACCTGTTATCATGCACTTTTCAATGGAAGTAATGTCTTAAAGACTTGTGCTGATTGTACTCTTTTTCCTTCGCTAAGGTTTTATCCCACTGGGTTTTCCTTTGCAAGGTTTTAATGAGGCAATCCTAAAGCACTCGGCGATACACATGAATATTGTACTCTTTTTCCTTTGCCATTGGTTTTTTTCCCACAGGGTTTTTCCTTGGCAAGGTTTTAACGAGGCATATTCTTTAAATATGGTCATCCAAAGGGGAAGTGTTATAAACTATCTTGAATTGTATGACCACATTTAGCTAGCCATCAAATGCATAGTGCTAGTCGTCAAATGCATAGTGCATAGTGCTAGCATAGTGAGCTAGTCGTCAAATGCATAGTGCATAGTGCTAGCATAGTTAGTTAGCCGTCAAATGCATAGTACTAGTCGTCAAAAGTATAATCCCCTTTGTACTCCTATATATATCGTTGAATCCTTTAAGAAATTCATAAGTTTCATAATCTCTCTGAGCTCTATCTCTTTTCTCTCTCCTTTTGAAAGTTTTATAACACGTTATGGCTCTCTCTTTTCAATGATTTTATAACAATTCGATATTTTTTCTCTTTGTTTTTTGTCCTTACATATACAATATTATAGTGTTCAATACATAACAACCAAGTCTATATGATTTAGACACGTGTATTGCTGACTCTCATACAAGAATATTCTCTGATTTATTTTTAGAGCTTTCTTTGCCTTTTTGTGTCGTGTACAACTTGATTGCCGATAGTGCTAGCTGTTAGGATTTGGCCTTGAGTGCATCCTACGGTGAGTCCTCTCCCCCCCTATACAAGCAGCACTTGACAAATAGTGAGACTTGATCGCAAAGAAGAGAACTGAGCAGTAGGTAATGGTTTTGTTAAGATATTTGCAAGTTGTTTCTTGTTGGAAACAAAGGAAACATCAAGAGTCTTTGTAGGTACCCGTTCACGAATAAAATGATAGTCCAACTCAATATGTTTTGTGTGAGTATGAAGCACTGGATTGACTGAAAAGTACGTGGCCCCCCAAGTTATCACAACATAATGTAGGAGTTTTGGATAAAAATATTTTGAGTTCTTTCATGAGAGACTATATCCATAAGATCTCACAAGTGGTGTTTGCCACAGCCTTGTATTCGGCCTCGGTAGATGATCAAACAACCGTTGGTTGCATTTTGGATCCCCAAGAGATAAGGTGTGAACCAAAGAAGATATAGAACCCTCCAGTAGACTTTCTATCATTAGGGCATCCGGCCTAGTCAATGTCAGAGTAAGCTGAAATGTCAAACAAAGAGTGAGCAGAAAAATACATTTCAAAATGATTAGTGGAACGCAGATAACAAAGGATTCACTTGACAGCTTGCCAATGGGAATTTTTTGGACAATGCATAAACTGATAAACTTTATTAACATCAAATGAAATATCAGGACGAGTGAATGCCAAATATTGCAAATAACCTAAAACACTAATATAAAGATGAGGATCCTCAAACGAGAAGCCATCAAAAGCTATGAGCTTAGTGGTAGTCAACATAAGAGAAGAAACAACTTTAGCATTATGCATATTAGTGCAATCCAAGAGATCATAGATATATTTGGACTGACTTAAATAAATACCCTAATTGGACTGAGAGACCTTTATACCAAGAAAGAAATGTAAACAACCAAGATCTTTAATAGGAAATTGCCGGTTCATGGCAGTAATAAAATCCAAAATTAACAGAGGATGTGAGCTAGTAACAATGATATCATCAATATAAACTAAGACAAAAATAACATTACCAACTTGTTTAAAAATAAATAAGGAAGAATCAAACCTGGACTCTTGGAAACCAAGAGAGGAAAGATGATAACTGAGCTTGGAGAATCAGGCCCAATGGGCTTGTTTAAGGTTATAGATGGCCTTTTTCATTTTGCAAATGTACGTCGAAAAATCAGGATTGACAAAATCAGGAGGCTGGTGCATATACACCGCTTCTTCCAAGTCATCATGCAAGAACGCATTTTGGATATCTACTTGATGTAAGGACCATTTACATAAGGCAACCATAGAAAGGAGCAATCTAATGGTCACAGGTTTTACTACAGGAGAGAAGGTTTCGGTGTAATCTACCCCCCACTGCTGATAATATCCCTTGGCAACAAGGCGGGCCTTGCACCGTTCAAGGGAGCCATCAGCACGCCTCTTTGTTTTTAGAACCCATTTTGGACCTAGAACATTAGGGGAGGAAGAGGGTGGTACCAGATTCCAAGTGGAGTTGTGAAGAAGGGCCTGAAATTCCAATTGCATGGCTTGACGCCAGTGAGGGTGTGACGCCCCCAAATTCCGTTTGGGATTGGACGGACATTTGAAGCGTCGAGACATGCAACACAAGGTTACCTGCCCCCGTTCATGACATATAAGATGCAATAATCCTAACATGCATCTAACATTATGCAATATTCGCAGCGGATAATTTTTTTCTTTAGCAATACTATGCACCAAACTGAAAATATCCCAATACTTAAAACATACTTCATACATAAAGATCCATTGAATAACTAAGATCACAGCACTATTCCAAAATAGTTATGATCCAAAAGTACTGGAGATGCAACTCCATCGTACAAGTAGTAATTTAACTACTATATTAACATTAACGACGCACCGTCGTTCAGTCGACTGTGTCTAGTTGGTCAGCTCCTGATCCTCCTTCTGGTCCTGTAACAAGATCTACCATTCGGGGAAATGGTAGTTGGGACTACCACAGTGAGATTTGATTACAAATCTCAGCAAGTTAACAAAAAAACTTCCATACAGACTAATGATGCATGTATGACAGTAAAAGCATAAATGCATAATCAAATTCATAAGTAATTAAAGCATAACTTAGCGTACAACATAGCATAATTGACATAGCTTAAATTGAATCATGAACTGAACTTGACTTGACATGAACTTGATCTGAAACTTGACTTAGCATGAACTTGCTCTGAAACTTGAATTTAACATGAAAAATACATACTCCACAGTTGTTGTGGCCCCATGTATTCTACGTGTAAATACATACTCCACAGTTGTTGTGGCCCCATGTATTCTACACAAACTTGACTTAACATTAAAAATACATACTCTACAGTTGTTGTGGCCCCATGTATTCTATGTGTAAATACATACTCCACAGTTGTTGTGGCCCCATGTATTCTATACATCACTATGCAGTTAAATACATACTCCACAGTTGTTGTGGCCCCATGTATTCTACATAAACTTGACTTAACATGAAAAATACATACTCCACAGTTGTTGTGGCCCCATGTATTTTACGCATCACAATTGTAGTTAAATACATAACCAATTTGAGATAGTAACATTTCGTAACATGGCATAACATATAACAGACAACATATTTAACATGACATATTTGTAATGTATAGTAATACATGACAGAATATATTGTGTAACAGATAAAAATTGATGACAGAATAAATTCTGTATAATAGACAATTACATGATAACTTGGCATGGTATGACATATATGATAACATACATACATACACTGTAATTCTTTTACTTAGCACACATACACAGTAGACTGCTAGTAAGTTAAAAGCTAACTTACCTCGATCTCCGCGTTTCTTATAAAACTTCAAGTGCGATCACGAGGAACTGTAATTAGTGATTCTAAAAATTAGAACTAAATCACTAATAATTTGAAATATGGAAAATATTAACTTAAAGAGTAAAATTTTCATTTTACTCTCTACATGTGGGAAATTGACCGTTTTACTCATAACTTAAGGATTTTGCATACTAACTTCAAAAGTTTCCAAAATTTACATTCCTCATGTAAATTTTGTCCTAAACTTAAATATCAACTCATAAAAATTTAAAACAAAACACAACCATGAAGAACACACTATGGTCGAAACATCCATAGGCCATTTCCCTTTATTTTTGTTGCAATTCCTTCCAACTTCAAAACTCATGCTTAAACCAAAATTTTGCAACAAACATCTTCCAATCCTAAGTTCAAAACCATACTTAAAACATCCATTTAGAAAAATCTAATAATCAACACCAAACTTTTTTGTAAAAAGATCCAAGCATTTGAATCACAAGTTTTGACCTTAAATCAAAACATCTCCAAGAATTTCAAAAATCAAATCTTACTTCTAACATATTCATAATATCATCCTAACATCAACCATGCTTTAAATCATCAAACTAAAGTCACCAAAATCACAAAATAACATTTGGAGTTTTTGGTTTTACACTTAGTCCAAAAACAGGAGCTTTTTCCTCAACTAGTTTTGATAAATCTCTTGATCTATGACTTATAAATATATGATTTTCAAACCAAACCATTACATGGTTTAAAAAGATGTCCTAAAACATATACAAGCTTCTAATTCAAGATCACATGGTTAGAAATTAACCAAAACATAAATTTAGCCAAGAATATCCACACTTTGGCTTATCTGAATATCTCTTTGCATAAAATTTCATATCTTTGAAACTAACATCAAATATCTTCAAAATAATAATATAACATGTATATAAGATGTTTAGGATCCTCCAATAAAATTATCAAAGTCATTAGAATAGGTTTAGACCACCAAAGAGTTAAACTTTCTCAAAACAGAAACTGTTTTTCCTCTTCCAGTTTCTAAGTTTTTAAATCTAAGAACATCTTTCATCAAAACCTTTAATCATGCAAAAATCCTCAACCAATAGTCACATATACATGTTAACAATACTCCATAAAAATTTCGGATCAATATCTATCCATTAGCTTGGTCAAAAACTCCAAACTATAACATATTCTCCAGTTTATCTCCCAGAATGACCTTTCTATAGTTTACATAATATTTGACTGACCAAATGATCTTCAAATGGGGCAAATAAGATATCCATGTAAACTAGACTCAAAAAGGAACAACTTATATGAAGGAGACTTTATGACAAAACACTTACAACAGCTTCGAAATGGGCGTGCAAAAGATCTCCTAAAATCTGTCCGAGAGAGAGTGTTTGATAATCTTTTATTAGAAGGAGTAATTGAAGATAAGTTCATGGGTGCTGGCTAGACACATTTATGGACGAGATAAGGGAGGTGATAAGGCTGGAGTTGAGAGTTGAGTGTGGTTTTCTCCTACCCAAAATATCTATAAAAGATTATCTCATAATATTCTATCCAATAATATCTACAAAAATCAACTTAAGATATTTTTATCTAATAATATCTATAAAAATCAACTTAAGATATTTTTATCTAATAATATCTATAAAAATCAACTCAAAATATTTTTACCCAATAATATTCACGAAAATTACCTCAAGATATTTCTTTTTATCCAATAATATCTACAGTTTTGAACAGACGTTTTGTCCGAAAATGTGAAAAAATGTTATTGCGCCATAAGACTTTAAATAACCCTCCGAGTCTAATGGCACAAATCATAATACATTTTGACACTTCTAACTATCTCCAATAATCAAAAATACACTTCTGATACCATAGTAAATAATAACACTAACTATGTAGTTAGACAAAAACCTATACGATTAATGGATTCGTGAAAACTTATGGGTTTTTCACGAGATTCCTAAAGTTAATAGAAATTTCACAATTGAATTTCTAGCAGGCTGTTACAGAGGGTACCTAGCGACTTTGGTATAGGACACTGGTTCTTCCGGAACCTCAGAAGATGGAGATGTTAAGTAAGGCAGAGTGTTTGGAAAGAGACCATGAAAGGGTTCCATCATGACGCACTTTAGGGCAACGTATATTGGCTTTCAACCTCGTGACCATTGGATGAGTGGCAGCAGCCGACAGGGAGAGAAACCATAGACTCAACAGAGGAAATAGTCATAACATTAGGGTTAGTGTGATTTCGGGAAAGGGATGAGGAACAGAGGGTGGCTAGGCTCGAGACGGGTATTGTTTCAAGAGATATGAAAGTAGGGTTGGGACTGGAAGTGGTCAATGGGCTGGAGGTTCGGATGGACCCATGGGGTTTGGCTTGGAAGTGTGCATTGGAGCCGTAATTTTGTGTGTGTCAAAATGAAATATGGGAGCCGTAGTGTATGTGGGGCAAAAACTAGAGATGGTGCCGATTTGATTTTGGACATCCCGAGAACCAGAAACAGAAGCAAAAGGAAATTGATTTTTGTGAAACAGAACATCCCGAGAAATATAAGTACAATCCGATGATAAATGAAGACAACAATAGTCTTTATGATCAAGGCTATAACCCATGAAAACATAAAATTTAGAGTGAAAATCCATTTTATGTTTATTAAAAGAATGTAAATTGGGCCAACACGAGGCTCCAAAGGTCTTGAGAAAATGATAATCAGGAGAACGATTGAAAAGTTTTTGAAAAGGGAATTTATTTTGTAAAATGGAAGTAGGCATCCAATTAATTAAAAACACAGCGGTTTGAAAAGCAGCAGACCAATATTTAAAAGGCATTGAGGCACGAGTAAGCAAAGCAAGTCCAGTCTCAACTATGTGGTGATGTCATTGCTCTATACTGCCATTTTGAGCATGAAAGTAAGGACAAGTGATACGATGATTAATGCCATATGATTGTAGTACATTTTGAAAGGGGATGAAATTCACCACCCCCATCCACTTGTACTGATTTTACGTTTGTTGTAAAGCAATTTTCAACATAACGTAAAAAGGCAATAAAAATATAAGTGACATCAAACTTTGCTTGAAGTAGGAAAAATCAAATATATTTATTAAAGTCATCAACAATTGACAAGTAAAACCGACATCCAGCAGATGACAATACTAGTGCTGGTCTCAAAACATCTATGACCAATAATTCAAAAGGGTGATGAGAATGAGATGGAGAAGGGGGGGTGAGGTAAGACATGGGTTTTGACTTGTGAACAGGTCGAACATGGTGATCCTGGGTTACTTGTGTTTGTGGGAAGCTTAAAATGACTAATAATAAAGGAGGTGACACGAGAATATGGATGACCAAGCTGCATATGCCAGTTGAAAGCCAATGTACGTTAACCAATGAGTGCTTGAGGGTGTGATGTGGTGGAGGTGGAGTCCGAAGCGGTGGTGGGAAGAACATATAATCTGTTCTTAATAGGGCCTTGAAAAAGTGCCTCCCAGGTTTGTAAATCATTCACAATAAAACAAGTAGAATAAAACTCAAAGTAAACGGAGTTATCAAGACAAAATTGACGAACAGACAAAAGATTTTTGGTTATGGATGGAACATGCAAGAGTTTAGTTTTTTTTTTTTTTTAAATTGCCAATGGGAGTATATAAGTTACGAGAACCGGTATGCTGAATGGGAATCGCCAAGCCATCTTTAACACTGACTTGATTGGTGCCTTGATAAGATATAGAGTCCACGTTTAGGTTTTGAAAATCATTAGTGAAGTGATTCATCGTAGCTGTATCAAGAAACCACACATGAGATTGAGTTGGTAGCATATAAGGAGTAGTAGTGATAAGATTAGCTAAGGGGTTTGGTGAAGTGGGGGTTTGATAATTTTGATCGAACCGATAATAGCAACGTAAGGCCATGTGGCCAGCTTTGTTACAAACCTGGCATGTCAGTTTATTTTCATTTCGGTTTGTAAAGGGATGAGGACCATTTTGATCCCCACGACCCCGATGTGTACCACGACCTCGAACCCTCATACTGGAAGAAAAATTAGAGTTAGAGGAGCACTTGGTTTGAGTAAGATTGGTGGACATATGATTGCCAAAGAGGAGAGTATGAGCCTGATGAGCCAATCGAGATTCATGGTTGAGCAAATAACTATATTTTGTTGAGGTCTGAGAGGATCAGCTCGAGTAGTGAGTCAGGTAACCAAGGAATCATAATCAGTGCCTAAGAGCATTGGCAATGGCCTCGCCATTGCCCAATGCAAGTCTATATTAAAAGCAAATGTGAGAAAGACTTCCTGCATTGGCCTAGCTATAGGGAAGAAGTTTGACATATTTGCTATAGTATATGTTAGGAGCTCTTTATGTCTGGCGAGGGACTGTACACAGATCAAAAGTTTATTTTAATATTTCTCTACCTGCCACTCGCTCTTCCCTCGATTTTTCTCTGTCTTCATCCCCGAATCCCTCCCGTTCATCTTTCTTTTCATTCTTTCTCTTGAAACACCATTCCCTTCTTCGACCCAGGCTTCCTCCTTCTCTCCCTCTCTCATTTCTTCTTCAACCCGCAACCCATATTATTCTTTAGCCCCATTCTAGAGGCCTCACTCTTCCTTAGCCTATGGTGCATCCTCTTCTCTCAAGCAGTTGCCTTCTTCAGCAATTGTCGTCGTCTGTGTTTTCTCCAACGTAAGTCTCTCTTCTCTCCCTTTCTCTGTGCATTTTCTGGCCGTCGATCCCTCTTCTTTGATTCTAACTTTATCTTCAATAGCCTGATTAAATCACCTCAACTTTCGTTGCAAGGACAAATAATCTCAGCTGAATTGGCTTGCTCCATGAATCATCCAGAAGGTTCTTCAATTTCTTCCACGAATCGGTTGGTTGGCTCTACCCTATACGGTATCTACCGATCATCAAATCTGCCATTACTCGATTTGGGTAAATGCTTTGCTAAATTTTTTTATTTTTATTTTTTATTTTTTATTTTTTGAGGATGAAATGGTATGTTGATATCTTGTATTAAATTTGCCACAGATTTGTTTGGTATTTTTTTTGGGAACTATTGATATTGCTTTTGATTCTCTGTTTTGGCAAATTGTTACTGGGCATGGTGTGTTGCGTTTTTTTCTCTGAAATGGTATGGCGTATTGCATTTGATATTTGCTATTGATTCTCTACCATCTCTGTTTATAAATATTGTTTGTCTATTATGGAACTGATTTTGGCATATTGTTTGTCCGTGATGACCTTGGATATACTGCTAGCTTGATGGTTCAAAACAATAGACATAGGCATATTATAGCTTGATGTTTACATCATGATGTGCAACTTTTTAAGCATGAATGTTGCATGATGAATGGTTGTATATGTGATTGTTGGTATGTTTGTATGTGCGATTGTTGGGTGAATAGTTGGCAAAATATATTTATTGAATAATTAGGTTGAGGGAAAAATAGTTGAAAATAATAATTTGTAGTTAAATAGTTTAATAATAATTTATTTAATAAAGTTATTAACTAATATGTGAAGTGTATTTGTAAAATATTAAAAAAATTAAATATTATTAAAATATATAATATTTTATTATTATTTAGACTTTAAGATAGCTAGTCCAATATGGACTAATCTATCTAGAAGTTTATATTAGAGCTAAAAGTTAACATTCTAGCTAAATTATAGACTAGGTCATTGCCAATACTCTAAACCGGCTAGCAAATACACTGAGAATTCGGTTTAGGACAGTGGCTGCCTTGCAACAGTCATGTAAGCTACCAGGGATTTAACTTTGTGGAAGTAGTCTATAATAGACTCAAGTCCCTTTTTATAGCAAGCTGTAGTTGGGTCTACATGAGATGAGTAGACGACCGTGCCATTAATAAATTCTGCAATGTAGTCCATATTTCTTGAGCATAAGTGCACTCAAGGACTTGTGCAAAAACACTTTCGGACAAAGAGGAGTTCAACGCCGAAATTAGTAACTGGTATTGTTGAGACCATTTTAAATATTTGGGATTGGGGCTGTTATCAATTAAGGGAGAAGGCACAACAATGGAGCCATCCATATGATGATATAACCGATTACCCTTGAAGAAAGGCACAACTTGATCCTTCCACAAGAGGTAGTTGTCGACACTCAATTTTATGGTAATAAAATAACCTACTGAGTTAAGGATGGAGGTGTTGACGATGGAGAGGGGAGGTGGTGGTGGTGGGATAGAATCATCAGAAGAAACAGTAGAAGTCATTTTGTGTTGGATCAATGAAAAGTGACGGTGGTCACTGGCTCCTTGATACCATGTTAAAGTAAGAAGAAGCTGTGCACACTAGGTATACGCTGAAATGCCTCAAAAGGCTGAAAGAATAATTCGATATTTTTCCTCTCTGTTTTCTGTCCATACATGTATAGTATTTATAGTGCTCAATACATAACGACCAACTATCTATGATTTAGACACGTGTATTGCAGACTCTCATACAAGAATATTCTTTAATTTATTTCTAGAGCTTCCTTGACCTTTTGTGCCGTGTACTTGTGCCGTGTACAACTTCATTGCCTATAGTACTAGCTATTGCGGTTTGGCCTTAAGTGCATGCTATGGTGATTGCCTTATCAACATGGCTTGGAATGGTTATCTATGCCTCTACTCTTCAATTTTTTTTCTAATTCTTCCTTTTGATGGGTCTTTCCATTTCTCCTTCCTCTTTCATTTCAGGTGATACTAATTTTTCCAAGCTCTATCTTTCTGAAACATTTTGTTTTTCCTATTTTGTTGATTTTCCTTCAACTCTTTCTTCTTCTTCTTCTTCTTCTTCTTCTTTGGATATATAATTGCAAATAGTATCTTTGTAACTCACACATGTACTGGCCGGAACCTTCTTCAAGCCAAAAAAGGTTAATCTTCACAACTCATTTATTTCTTTTGGATCATAAAACTATTTGGGTTTGACTAGGGTTGTAAATTGGTCTTGTTTGACTAGACCGTAAGCTATCCGTCCGGTCGGTCTATATCAGTCTGGACCAATTTTAAATAGGGGTTTAATCATATAGAAAAGCCTATCATTCTTGAAATATACAAAAAAACCCACAATGTGTATTTTCAGCCCATTAATATATATAAAAAAAAGTCCACAATATTTATAATTTTGAATAATACAACTATTTAATTTTATTTATATATTTTTTACTTAAAAAGAGCCTAAAAAAAGTTGTTCAAATTGTCAAAATTGATAATTATATATTATGTAATTGATATTAGTTAATTGATAATTATATATTATTTAATTGATATTAGTTAATTAATAATTATATATTTAACATTTTCTATTGTCAATAGTTATAGGTTAGATGAAAATTACATAATTCATTTATATAACTACTATATAAAATAATATATATAATTTATAAAAAATATTTAAAAATATATATTTGTAGTTCGGTCGGTCCAGTGGACCGGTCCAGAGTGAAAAAAACTCACCCTAGGACTAGACTAAAACCCATTCGGTCCCACAAATGGAGGACCAAAACTGACCAAACAAATTTTTAGTCTAGTCTGGTCAGTTTTTCCGGTCTGAAATTTTACACCCCTATTTTTAACACACCCAACATATCGTGTAAATTTTTAAGATCAATTATGTTAAAAAATTATGGATGTTTTGATTTTTTTTAAAATTATAATGAGTCTCACTGTAAGTGATATGCTAACACATCGATTGATGTAAAATAAAGCTCTTTTACTTATTGTCAATTTCAACAAAAACATTCAAACCAATTAAAACATACAATATCCTTAAAATAATAAATTTAAAATAAAAAATAGCTCAAGTTGAATTTTGATATACGTTATATGCGTCATGCTACACCTCGGTAGGTGTAACCTAACAAATTCTCTGTAAGGCTATTTGACTTTTTTTTTTCATTCATTTTTTTATATTATTAAACAAAAAAATATAATATCAATAAAAATATTTATTTAATCACTAAATAAAAAAATATATATACCCATTGTCGGAAGAGATACTTGGGACAACTAGCATTATTTATATTATATACTACACTATCTTTTTACACTTATTACACTATACTTAAGCCCCGTTTGGAAATTTATAATATATCAATATATCTATAAATAATAGTAAAATAGTTTAAATTTAAGATATTTTATTAAAATTTAAAAAATGTGAGAGAAAAAAGCTGAATGAAAATCTTATAAAGTTAAAAAACTATTTAAATATAATTGTTGTTCTAAAATTTGAAGAGTAGCATTTTTTTTTTTTTTGTAATTTATTTCGGAATTTAAAAAAATTATAATGATTCAATAATTATTAAATGAAAAAAATTAAGGATTTGAAATTAAAAGTGTTTTATTTGTTAGTTATATTTGGGAAGAAAATAATTAAGAATAGTGGTATTTCCAAATATATATATCCTTGGATGTCATTCATCCACCAACGAATAGATCAAAATTCAATTTTTTAAATAACAACTTCAAAAGTTGGTGAATATTATTATATTATCACGAGAACATGCATGTGCGTCCAGGCCAATTTTTTCCCGATCAAGTTCGAAACTTGGGCAAGTATCTAAATTTTGTATCTATTCAAGTGTGGATACGGTTACATAGTGCAAGTTTTGGATTAATATGCGGCATCCATAATCAAATTTTATATTTTAATTTATTTTTATTATAAATAAAATGATGTCATTTTGATATGAAAATTGCATCGTTTTGTGTTTGTAATCCTCATCATTAAAAGTTTTTTTAACATATATAATTATATGAATATTAGTAACCAGATACCTAAAGTTTTATAACTTGATACCTATCTGTAAGAAAATATAGCGGAAAGTACCTCAAGCTCAACTTATAAAGTTACTCCACAAGTTTCTCTAGATCGACAAATTTCAAGAATTTCTACTTAGTGGTAAAGTGTATTACGTAGTATAAAATTAGAATAACACTTAACAAATCTACAGCCTAAATATTATTTTAAGAGAGAACAAAAGAGAGAGATATTTTCATTATTCTGATTATTACCAAGAACCAAAAGAGAGGGGGCTATATATAGCCTCCCCTACACAACTAGCCTTAAAGGCCAGTCTTAAAGTACCAATTAAATGGCAGTAACGCATGGCTTAAAGCCATGTGTTATTCAGACCAGAGGAGAGGTTTGCCCCACGTGGGCGCCCCTCCATTTAACATCTCCCACTCGCACACAGTGGGTATGACCCCAGGTCAGCATCTCTCTAATGTTCTCAATCTTATTCATACAAGTAAATATGTCGTGCGACCACCGAGCACATCTATAGAAATGTGGGAGTACATACACTAAATATCTCCTAGAGAAGACTAGTATGGTAATATTCCTAAAGTGTCTGGTTATATCCTAAACTCATTCGATCTCATCAGATCAGGCATATTTGAAACCCTCTTCAGTTCAGAAAAATCAGAACAATCCTTGACTACCTCCAAATCATTTCAATATATTCACAACCTTAGTTGCTACCAGTATTTAGCGTTATAGTTTGACGTCAGTAAACAATATCGAAGATGCGATATCGAAGAATCTTCCCTTTGTACTCATATCGTTCAACTTTGGTTGAACCGTTTTCCCAACAATGCCTCTTTAGATCGTATTAATCATGGCTATAGACAATATGCCAAAGTAGCAGACATCATAACCTCCATCTCGTGACATAGTCAAAAGTAAAAGACACCTAAAAAAAAAAAAGACTCACACAGTGAGAAAAGAGGAGAACCATTTACTCACTTACTCATTTGGTCGAATAAGCACATGTAGTATGAAATACATGCTACGGTGGATTTCTCTTTTTCAAAGAGCATGTCTATATCAACACCGTACAGATCTTAGTCTAGCAGTTCCTTAAGCGTCTAACCTGAGTTCCTCCATTTGCTCACCTCCAATGCGTCAAAGAGGATCTCACATCTGGCTAACCACATGCTACATAGGTTGTGGGGTAACCCATACATAGTCCTCTCATTGGACCTCATCTTAGCTCCCACTAAAACGACATATCTTTGTGTCAACTAACTTATCTATTTGGACAAGTATCTAAGAACACAATGTCTCATCTCTACTCGCTTCTCAAACACTAGAGGCGATCGCTCGTGTGAGTGAGCCGATCTAAGTCTGTTGATATATCTTGTGTGTGTATTAGAAAAACAATACGATAAAGACAATAACTAAATCATATTGTATTAATATTCCAAAGGAAAGGTTACATCTTAATGTCATTTGAAACACATAATACATTTACAGTCTACGTAGTCCTAGATTCCTAACATAATCCTCAAAGACATCTCTTGCTATAGGCTTTGTTAAGGGATCAACAACCATGCGACTTGTAGAGAGATGTTTCAGAACCACTTCCTTTTGCATTACTATGTCTCTGATGTAATGATATCTGATATCTATATGTTTGGTTCTTTCATGGTACTTAGAGTCCTTAGCATATGCGAGAACAGTTGTGTTATCACAAAATATTATTACCGGATCTGAAGTATCCGTGCTAATATCTAAATGCTTAAGGAATCTCCGTAACTAAATAGCTTCTTGAACTGCTGCATAACAAGCTATGTATTCTACCTCCATGGTGAATAAAGCTATACAGGGTTGTTTCTTGCTGCTCCATGTAATGGCGCCATTGTTGAGCAGAAAGGCATACCCAGTGGTTGATTTACGCTCATCTAGGTCACTGCCTCAGTCGGCATCATTGTAACCTTTTAGCTGCAAATCTGAACCTTGATAGCATAGCACATAGTCTGCAGTTCCCTTGAGATATCGTATAATCCTCTTGATTGCTTTCCAGTAAGCCAGTCTGGGGTTAGATTGGAATCTACTCACTAAGCCAACTGCATAGCATATGTCAGGCCGAGTACACATTATTGCGTACATCAGACTACCCACAGCATTAGCATAAGGGGCACGGGCTATCTTTTCCTTTTCTATTTGAGTCTTAGGACACAACTCTTTAGATAAGTACTCGCTTTTTGTAACAGGGGTGTCAATGGGTTTACATCCATTCATCAGGAAACGCTCGAAGACTTTCTTTATGTAAGTCTGTTGGGACAAACACAAAAGTCTCTTTGAGCGATCTCTATAGATCTTAACTCCCAGAATGTATTCTACTTCACCCATATCCTTCATCTCAAAATTGAAGGATAACCACTCTTTTGTGACGACTATCAACACTTTATCATTTCCAGCTAGTAGTATGTCGTCAACATATAATGACAACATAATGAAACTCTTCTTGGACCTTTTGACATAGACACAATGGTCCTCTGTGAACATTGTAAACCCATTCGAAAGAACGACTCGATGGAATCTGAGGCACCATTGCCTAGATGATTGTTTTAGGCCATATATTGATCTTTTGAACTTGCATACTTTGCGCTCTTGATCTTTGACCACAAAACCCGTTGGTTGATCCATATAGATCTCCTCATCTAGTCCTTCATTGAGAAATGTTGTCTTAACATCCATTTGGTAGAGTTCCAAATCCATGTTTGCTACTATAGTTAGAATCAGGCGAATTGAAGCAAACCTCACCACTGTTGAAAAAGTTTCCTCATAGTCTATACCCTCCTGTTGGGTATATCCTTTCACCACTAAGCGAGATTTGTACTTATCTATCGATCCATCTGACTTGCGTTTGACTTTAAGAATCCATTTGTTCCTAATAGTCTTACGCTCTGTCGGTAAATCAACCAGATCCTAGACCTGATTAGTCTTCATAGACTCAATCTCATCATTAAGAGCTTTTATCCACTCATCTTTAGTAGAAGATGAGAGAGCTTCATGAATTGTCCTAAGCTCATCATCATCATGTGGAGCTACCATAAAAACTTCCCCTTCAATCTCAAAACGACGACGGGGAATACTTTCACGTGTGCTTCTACGCGGCTGAGGTTGTTGTGATTGATTGACAAGTGGTGTGCTCCCACTAGGATTTAAGTCCTTTTTATTATTTGTAGGAGTTTGAATAATTTCTTCCTCATTCTCAACTAAATTCCTTAGAGCACTTTTCTCTTGTTCCACAATCTCACGAAATTCTAAACTCCTAGCAACCTCATCTCTACTTGGAAATTTATTTTCAATGAAATCCACATCTCGTGATTCAATCTCAGTTACACTTCTATTAGTTTGTTCACCTATTAACACATACCCTCTAGAGTGTTCTGAGTACCTTATAAAAATACACATCTTCCCTCTAGGGTCTAATTTTCCATACTTATGAGAAAAATCATGAACAAAACCCGTTGAACCCCATGGCCGCAAGTTACTCAAATTTGATTTCTCGCCGGTCCATAGTTCATATGGGTTGGAAGTTATTAATTTGGAGGGCACTCGGTTAAGAATGTAGGCAGCAGTCAAAAGTGCATCCCCAAAAAGAAATTGGTAGATTTTCTTGCGCTATCATTGATCTAACTATCTCAAGCAGTGTTCGATTTCTTCTTTTCGCCACTCCATTCTGCTGTGGCTTACTCAGCATCGTTAACTGTTTTTTGATTCCTTTTTCATCATATAGCCTTTTAAATTGCTCAGAGAGATATTCTTGTCCCCGATCAGTTCTTAGAGTTTTTAAACTCTTGTCTAACTGATTATCAACCATTCTTAGATATTGCCTAAAACATTCCAATGCTTCAGACTTATGAGAGATTAAGTAGACATGATCGTAACGTGAAAAATCATCTATAAAAGTGATGAAGTAAACACCTCCGTGTCTTGCCCTCACACTCATTGGACCACAGATGTCCGAGTGGACTAATTGCAGTGGAAAAGATGCCCTAGTGGTTTTTCCAAATGGTTTTCTCTTAACTTTTCCCATTAGACAATATTCACACATGAGCAAGATGACCCTAGCGAGATTGCCTATTAGGCCTTCTCTAGCTAACCGAGTCATTCTATCTTGCCCTATATGGTCAAGCCTAGCATGTCATGTATATGAATCCAAATTATCAGTAGATGAAGAAAGAAAAGTAATAGATTCATTTCTATTAGAATAAACCAAATCCAATATCATAAAATCATCTTGCAGAAAAGCATTGTCATAAAACACATGACCCAAATAAAAGAAAACATAATTGTTTTAAAAAACAATTCGAAAACTAAGTTTTAATAGAGTAACAACTGAAATTAAGTTTCGTAGGATCTCGGGAGCGTATAGCACATTGTGGAGGAAAAGAGTGCGGCCACCCCGCAAGTCCAGCTTGTAGGTACCAAGTCCCAGTACCTCCACGCTAGCTCTATTCCCTACCTTGATATCATGACTCCTAATTGGAATCTGGCAATACTTCACAAATCCGACTCTATCTCGCGCTATGTGTTCGGTCGCTCTTGAATCAACAGTCCACAAAGGATATGAGTCATCAACCATCACATGGCTAGTTATAAAAACAATACGAGAAAAGTTAGAGTGTATCTTCTTCGGCTCAGTGCAGTCGCGAGCGAAGTGGCCAATCTTTCTACAGTTGAAGCACTTTAATTTTGACTTGTTTTTCCCGCGCTTACCCCTCTTGGTGCACTGAGAAGTTTCTGACACCTTTTTAATTTGTTCAGCAGCTACCACATTCTTGGACTTCTTGCGCTTAGGCCTTGATGCCTTACGCGAACCAACATTAGCCACACAAGTTGTATGATTGGGCTTAGCAGCCTCTAGGCGCTCAACCTCCAATTCCAAGTGACGCGAGACATCATCAAAGTCTTTGATATTCTCTTTATGCGTCAGGTTTTGGCTCATATTCTCTCAAGAATTCGGTAGTGATCTTATCACTGTCTGTACTTGTTGTTCATCTGTCAGGTTGTTTCCTGCCGACCTAAGTTCGCGGATCATAGTTGACATAGTCCTAAGATGCTGCTTCATCGTGTGATCAGAGCGCACCTTATAGGAATCGAACCTCATGGTTAATCCACGCAATCTAGTGGTTGAAGTTCCACCAAACTTCAATTTCAAAGTCTCCCACATGCTTTGGGCAGTGTCACAGACCTCGAACTCACACATTAGATCATTATGCATGCTGCTTAACATTATTATGCGCGTGCACCGATTTTTCTTAGTCCATTGAGTATAGGCTTGTTGATCTATCTTATGTTGTTCCGAGTTCCCTTCTTCCGGCACAGTAAGGTGTGAGATAAGGCCTCCAAGACCTCTTGCTCATCTAAGATATATTGGATCTTGCGATGCCATATGTCATAGTTTTTTCCATCTAATTTCTCCCATTTGTTTAAGTAGGCAACAATATTCTTGAATGCCATTTCACTACAATACGCAAAGAAGGGATATTACACACACACCTAAGAGATTTGATGCGTCCTTTCAAGTTAGAAAAAAAATAATTTAGACATGTCGCAAGATTGAAAAATCGCTAGGTTTCAAAATCACCTCTTGCACCACAATATCTAATTATTAACTTTCTAACCTAATTCCCGCGCAAATTTTAAAAACCAAATATGGGAGAATTTATCATCATAAATCTCAACCATACTCCCACTATCTTAAGTAGTCATCTAGCCCTAGTCACATGTAAAGACATAACCTACTAAAACAGCAGTAACCTTTTGGGCCAGTCTACAAGGACAGCTAACCAGACCATAGCAACCTGTTGGGCCAGTCTACAAAGACAGCTAGACTACAGTAACATGTTGGGCCAGTCTACAAAGATGGTTCATATAAGACCATTACAGTCCATTTTTCTTGTTTCATTAGTGCATTTACAGTTCTTACTGGGACCACTGTAGTCTTTTTGGCTATACAGTGCATTTACAGTTCTTACTAGGGTCACTATGGTCTTTTGGCTATACAGTGCATTTACAGTTCTTACTGGGGTTACTGCAATTCTTTCAGCCTATCATTCACACTGACAATTCTAACTAAGACTATTTAGTGGGACATTCTATTTTATCACTAAAAGAAATAAAGACTAATGTCTAAACATTAAAGTCTAACATTCATAGGTGATAAAATAATCACATTTCTACATGTTCAATACACACATACATGTTATCACATTTAATCTAAAAATTAAATAAAAGATCACATGTAATATAACATTATGGAAAAAAAAAATAGAATGAATATAACCAAATATTCACATGTAATCACTTTTAATCTAAAACATTAAATAAAATATCACATGTAATATAACAATATATTTAAGCATATATTTAATCATGCCAAAATTTTATTTTATTTTATTTTATTTTATTTTTTTAACCAAAAAAAACTATTATAAAAACATTTAAAACCTCCACCTAAACCAAAGGACATTCGCAACCCAGTAGTGCGCCTATCTCCTTAGTTTAGTAGGTGGTCTTGGGTTCAAAACCCCATTGTGCCACTTCATTCTTTTATTTCATTGAAAAAAATGGGCTTAACTTTAAAAACTGAAAAAAAAACACTGGGCCGAAATGCCCCTTTTTTGTATTTTTTTTTTAAACAGAAAACAAATGGGCTGAAAGGCCCAACCCATTTCATTTGGAAGGAAAAGAAAAAAAAAATTGGGCCGAAAAAACCCAAGCCCATACTGAAACAGATGACCTAAGAGTCATCTTCTTCCTCCAACCGTTACTGTTCACGTGAACAGTAACTCAAAAAACAGCTAGGTTCGGCTGCCGTTTATGGAGGTCACCGACGCCGCTGTTTGTCAGAAACTGCTTTCAGGAAGTTGGGTGCTGCAGCAGCACCCCTCTGGTGGGTTCAAAACCCCATTGTGCCACTTCATTCTTTTATTTCATTGAAAAAAATGGGCTTAACTTTAAAAAATGAAAAAAACACTGGGCCGAAATGCCCATTTTTTGTATTTTTTTTAAACAGAAAACAAATGGGCTGAAAGGCCCAGCCCATTTCATTTGGAAGGAAAAGGAAAAAAAAAAATTGGGCCGAACAAACCCAAGCCCATACTGAAACAGATGACCTAAGAGTCATCTTCTTCCTCTAACCACTACTGTTCACGTGAACAGTAACTCAAAAAACAGCTAGCTTCGGCTGCCGTTTGTGGAGGTCACCGACGCTGCTGTCCGTCAGAAACTACTTCCAAAGGAAGTTGGGTGCTGCAGCAAGACCCCTCTGGTGCGCGCAGCACCGCTATGGTGCCCTCACGGTGCACGGAGCACCGTGGGCTCCTGCTAGTGCGTGCGGCACCGTGGTGCGCGCAACACCATCACAAGGGTGCTGCGCAACACCCTTTGGTGCGTGCTGCACCTCCACGTACAGGTGGTGCACGCTGCACCACCAAGTGCTGAGGTGGTGCTCGCTGCACCACCGTGTGTGGGTGGTGAGCGCAGCACCACTGCACAGTAGCTCAACCTAGACATGAATGTTTTTATTTTTTAAACAAAATTTGCAGCACCACGTGTGTGCAAACAACATAAAAATAATAAAATAGCACATTCACAGTTTACATGCATATGCAAATAAAAAAAAAATGGAAGCAACTATAAAAGCTTTGATACCAATGTAAGAAAGCACATTGGAAAGTACCTCAAACTCAGCTTATAAAGTTGCTTCACAAGTTTCTCCAGATAGACAAATCTCAAGAGTTTTCACTTAGTGGTAAAGTGTACTACGTAGTATAAAACTAGAGTAACACTTAACAAATCCACAGCCTAAATACTATTTTAAGAGAGAACAAAAGAGAGAGAGAGATTTTCACTATTCTGATTATTACCAAGAACTAAAAGAGGGAGAGGTTATATATAGCCTCCCCTACATGACTGGCTTTAAAGGCCAGCCTTAAACTGCCAATTAAATGATAGTAACACATGGCCTTTAAGCCATGCGTTATAAGCAAGTAACGCATGGCTTAAAGCCATGCGTTATTCAGACCAGAGGAGGGGTCTACCCCACGTGGGCGCCCCTCCATTTAACATATCCAAATTGAGTTCCTATTTGGGCAGGTCCATCCTATATAAGGGGTTTATCGGAAACCAATGATAAAATGACACCTCAGCATTGCACATCATCTAAGCCTAAATCTGGTCGCACCATAGCAAGGGCATTTGGGATAGATTACAGAAATCCCACTTAGAATAGAAACCCTTTGCTCGTGTTTATCAAAAATCCATTCGAAAGAAAACACACCCACCCCACCGCACACCGGTGAAGGAGATCCAGACTATACCGGTGCACCTCTTCCGGCATACCCCATCGTAGTCACACGGACCATCACAGTAGATGCCTTCCAAACCTGCCACGCTATCAATCTGACTGCCCATTCCTTCTTCTTCATCAACCTATTTCTGGGTAGAGAATGGTAGATTATATGCTATGTTTTCAAAACTCAAATCACATTTCAGTTCTTCAAATCCTCTGAGTTGAGATTATATGCTCTGTTTTTTGTTATGGGTTTTTGGTGGATGTAATGCAAGACAATTCTACTCTACCAAATACTGCTTAGTCAAATAGCCTATTCTTAAGATTACTACGCAAATGCTGACACTCGAGAAAATGAAAGCTTTACTAATCCAAGTTATCTCCAATGAGAGCATCAAACCCTCTTCTCCAACTCCACCCCACCTACACCATTACCAGCTCTCCTTTCTCGATCAAATAGCACCCCACTTTTTATGCCTTTGGTTATCTTCTTCCCTAATTTAAAAGCCCATAAGGGTCTAACCAACTTAGAGATTTGTGTTTGATGCGCCCGCAATAGCGATAGTTAGAGCCATATACATTGAAAATAGTGAATATCTAAGATGCCCAACGCACGTCGACGTCAGCTTTCATATGGACCCGTTTCGGTTTCAGAGAGAGAGAGAGAGAGACGTTTGATGCGATGGGATGAGATAGTTTTAGATGTTTATAAATTATTTTATTATTATTTACAAAATGTTCACAATTTCTTTATCTTATCTCGTTATTCTTTTAGATGAGATAGGATGAGATAGTTTTAGATGAAAGATAAAAGTTAAATAAAATATTGTTATTATTGTTTTGTGATTTGAAAAAATTGAATTGAAATTTGAAAAAGTTGAATTATTTATTTATATTTAATATAAAAATTTTAAAAAAATTATAATAATAAAATAAAATAAAATAAGATGAGTCTCCCAATCCAAATCGGACGAAGGGAGTCCATTGCTTATAACTTAAAATTTCATTAGCTGTTAGCTCGTTCCGGTAACAGTGAATTGTCCATGCGAAGTTGCGAACCCATGTGATGGGCCGGGCCGGATGGGCTTGGTACGCAAGCTGGCCCAGTAGCTCTAGAACTTCTCTATTCTTTCGCTCCTCAGTTCTCACGATTCGATACCCAAAGTAAAATAAAATAAAAAAGAATAATTTTTTGTTTTTTCCACTTTGAATACTAATTAAAAAATCAGCTTTTATATTGCGACGATGCTTATCACATTCTGATTTTGGGGGTTACAGATCGAAACAGTTCCGTGCCAACCCTCTGTCGCGGACAAAAAGATAAAGGTGAATTTCATTTTATTTTATTCGTTTACAATTTATTTTTGGTATTTCCGTAAGTATTATATATGTAGGACCTGTTTACGATCCTAGGGTTTTGGTTGTTCGCGCGCGCGTATTTAAACATTGCTTTGAAGAAGATGATAAAAATTGATTCCTCATGTGTGCACAAAGTTTCTGAATCTATATTTTCTTTTTTTGTTTTTTGTTCTCTGTAAATTATTGTCTTCGCTTCATATTCTTGCTCTTCTTATTTGATTCTTATTTTGAGAAATGATATTTGCAATTCTAGAGTGTGCAAACTTCCTAGATTGTGCAAGTTTCGCTCATGTCTTGTGAAAAAGTAGATAAATCTGGAGCACACACGAAAAATTTATTTTTCAATGAGGATCTACTTTTTTAGCATTACTCATTTTATAATCAAATTGGTATTTTTGACTTCCAAGATTAGTTTTTTTTTTTTTTTAAATTCTTTTTGGGGGGGTTGATTTACCGTTTGACCCATTATATTAAAAAAAGGAAAATGATAGGTACACCAAGAAAGTGTACCTATCATTTGTACTGATCAGTTTTTTTTAGCATTTGTGTTTGTTTAGTTTTTGAGAAATGATATTTACAGTCGTAGAGTGTGCAAACGTCATACAATATTTTGAAAAGAAGTGAGTAAATATGAGATTCACGTGAAAAAAATTAATTTTTTAATAGTGGACTCTAGTATTTTTCAAAAGGATTGCCCAACACTTGCACACTATGTATACAACAACCATTTTTTCATTGTGAAGTATTCAAGGCTTTATGGGATGAAATCTTCACTAGGCTTGGTATCGCATGGATAATGCCTAGGAGGGTGATAGATTTATTGTCATGTTGGAGAGGGATTCGGGGCAATCGTCACATTGCAGCTGTTTGGAAGATGGTGCCTCTATGCTTAATGCGGTGCACATGGAACAAAAGAAATGGTTGTTGTTTTGACAATAGGGAACACTCGGGATGGTTTAAGGGCCTTTTTCTTTCATACATTGTTGCTTTGGACTTCATCTATTGTATTAAATGGAACGAGTTTTAATGACTTTTATGCTACTTTCCATAGTGCGTAGTTTGTAATTAGGCTCATTCTTGTATACTTCCTGTGTACTTGGGCATTGCCTAATTACGTGGATTAATAAAATCTCTTTTTACTTATAGAGAGAAAAAAAATAAAAATAAAGTCTTGGTAGACTTCGTCGGTGGCTGTAGCACCATCGTTAAATAAAATGAAAGTACCAACACTCATTTGCGTCAAATAGATTTATTCATTTATAAATATTCAGTCTGGTTCATGTTCAGGTGCTTAATTTATATTTATGTTCACTATTTTGTTAGAAGGTAAATGATCATAATGCCCTGTTGGTTCTGCCAAAGCAGGGCTATTTAGATATTTATTCTTCTATAATATTTTTTATGTATAAAAGAAAATATTTCTACCAAGAGAGGAGCAGAAGAGCTTCTTTGTGTATGTGCTAACTATTAAAATATGATAATTGGTTTGGCAATAGCACAAGAAATAGGATATCCCAGTTTATAGTAAGGATATTATGCATATTTGAAGCAGGTGGTGAGGAAACAATAAAGAATGGCTCGTGTGCTTAGTAAATAGTTGAAAAATGCTTGTGTTTAGTGGTGTAGCCTTGTAGTTAGGGTTTCCTATCAATTACTTGGTATTTTTGGGATTAAGCATTGCTTTGTTGTCTTTTCTGATGCTTTACGACTTGGCTTGAATTCCTGTCTGAATAGCTGTGGAATTGCCAGACCAAAAATGTCTGAGAATCAAGGAGATGATGCTGAATACATGGCAGAAGAATATGAAATGGAAGATGTAGATGATGAGATGGATGATGAGTTTCGTGGTAGAGAAATGGGGGGCTCAGAGTCCGACATTGATGAATATGACCTCTCGGTTTGTGTTTATACTGATATGTTTTGCAAGATCACATATTTGCATAGCTTAAATAAAAATAAGCTTTCTTCTTACTTGATGCTAGTACGGAATGTAGCTTCTATTTACAGAAATCATTATGATTTTTGTTGGAGAAAACTAGATTTTAAATGTCTTATATAGCTTAATATTCTAGTTCTGGTGCAGAATAGCAAAGTTACCACTGCTGGGCAAGCCAGAAGTGGAAAAGACATCCAGGGGATCCCTTGGGATAGGCTTAGCATCACTAGGGAGAAGTACAGGCAAACTAGGCTAGAACAATACAAGAACTATGAAAACATCCCTCATTCTGGAGAGGGATCGGGGAAGGTAAAAGTTATTATTTTTGTCTTCTTTAGTTTTAATACTTTTTAGTTGTGTTGTTAATTGTAATTTAACTGAGTAAATTGATACCATTACATTTTTTTTTTAAAAAAAAAAAAAATCTATTTCAAACAGGATTGTAAGGTTACCAAGAAAGGGAGCTCATTTTATGAGTTCAGAAGGAATTCAACATCTGTGCAGTCAACCATTCTTCATTTTCAGGTTAGGCGAATGGATTATCGTAATAACCTTTGGTTTTCCCATTTCCTTCTGTAGTTTTTTAAACTCCTTCGCCCATTCTTCATAATCAGTGAAATCTGTGTAATCAACCATTCTTCACTCTTGCTTCACTTTGTTGATCCTCTTATTGGTGTAAATAGCTTACATGAATCAATCTCATCAGAGCCCTTCTCAGTTACAAACTCTTCACATATAATTGCTAAAAGGGGTTAGTTGAATTGCTTTGCCGACACAGATTCCATAAATTGCTGATACCTAGGCATGGTTCCTCGTGGATAACAGGACTTTGGGTATTATTGGCTGACCCACATTTTTGCTGTGTGGTGATGCAGTTGAGGAACTTGGTTTGGGCTACCTCAAAACATGATGTCTACCTTATGTCTCATTTTTCTGTCATCCATTGGTCTTCCTTAACTTGCCGCAAATCTGAACCTCTTAATGTGTCAGGGCATGTGGCACCATCAGAGGTTGGTTTTTTGGGAAGATATTCTAGTTTGATAATAGCATCTTGCTTTTGATATCTTTAATGTGATAAATGTATTTTGCTAGATCGTTAATCATGCTCTTCCCTGAAATCTATCCATCTATTTTTCCATACAGAAGCATCCAGGAAGTCTGTTGGAGGGATTTACTCAGACTCAAGTGAGTACTCTTTCTGTTAAAGATAAGTTGCTTGTTGCTGGAGGGTTCCAAGGAGAACTTATTTGCAAGGTAAGTTGCATACCTTTTCTGTAAGTATTTTCTCAAAAGGTACTCAAAGATATTATGGACTGCAGAAGCATTGGCACTGTGGTTGCATGTTCACCTATGTGCATGGTGACAGCATACATGGCTTTTGCTATTCAATTGGGCATCATCAATATTCCATTCCCTGGAGTTTCTTATTAATCAAGCTTTACTATAGTCCTGTCACTATCTCTAACCTTTTAAGATTTTTAAAGCTGTGTTGCGAAGTATGGATATCAGGGCTAAAAATTTCTTTTACAAGTATTTTTCTGTTTGCAGCACCTGGATCGGCCTGGAGTTAGTTTTTGTTCCAGAACAACTTATGATGACAATGCCATAACCAATGCTATTGAGATCTATGCCAGCTCCAGGTACTTATTGCCTTGGTCTTGGTGGTGGAACAATGAACTTAAACTAATTGGACTCATCTCTTTTAATCCTCAGTGGTGCAGTTCACTTCATAGCTTCAAATAATGATTGTGGAGTTAGAGACTTTGATATGGAGAAATTTCAACTTTCTAAGCACTTCCGTTTTCCTTGGCCTGTGAATGTGAGCCTCTTTTCTTTTTTCATTTTTATTTTATTTTTTATTTTTATAAGTAATCGTAGATCTTATTAATGGAAAATGCAGAAGACAGAGTCTAAGTACACAGGACATATACAAGGAGAAAACGAAATTGGAAGTAGAAGAAGTACAGGAAAATCATAAAAACTGACCCATGCTCCAGAGAACTCCATCTCAAATAATGCAGATGACTTAAGCCTGCATGCAGGAGCCATATTTGTGTAATTAGTTTTTAGTATGATTCAGGTCATATAGGGTTTTGTCACTCGTCATCCCTACACACCACACACCACACTTATTTTAATTTTTTTTGTTTTATTATTCCTAAACTAATTGAATTCTTCTACTCATCATCCATTCACTACAAAGTTGGTAAGAGAAAAAAATTTAAAAATTATGTGTGGCGTGTGGGGATGATGATTGACGAGTAGAACTTTTTGGTCAATTAATGGGTTGACTGATGTTGTCCGTGATAGAAGTCTTTAGCTACATGAATCTTTGCCTTCTTTAGAATAGTTGAACCATTTTTTACTCAACACTTGGGCATCATTGACAGTTGGCCAATCATATCACATAATTTTGTTGATGGGGTCATATCATTTATTTATTTATTACTTATAATCCCTTGGTAGTATTTGTCAATGCTCCTATACTTCTACTCATTTTGTCAGACAAGATAACATTGTGTAAATTGTCGATTGATTCTGTGTGCTGCGTTTTGGATGGTTGTGGTTTAAGATGCAATTTTATCTCCTTTTCTTTTTGTTAACCGATATTGTAGTTTGGGAGTGAGATGCTATCGCCCTGATGTTGCTTATACTAAAGCTAAATTGCAAACAGTCGTTAGTTCTAAACAGTGGTTAGTTCTAATAATTGAATAACGAGTTGATTTTATATTGCTATAACATGCTTTTAACTACTATTCACAGCATACTTGTCTGAGTCCGGATGGTAAACTTCTCATAATTGTGGGAGACAACCCAGATGGTCTGATGGTGGACTCCCAAACTGGAAAGGTACGCTTTCTTTTTTAATTCTTCTTGGCTAATTTGGTGATTATCTACCTGGAGCTTTACTATCCAAATATATATAATTTCTTCTTTAAAAAAAAATTATTGCAGACAGTAACGTCCTTGCGCGGTCACTTGGATTTCTCATTTGCATCATCGTGGCACCCTGATGGTTTGACTTTTGCTACTGGAAACCAGGACAAAACCTGCAGGGTTTGGGATGCCCGAAATCTATCCAAGTCAATCGCTGTTCTGAAGGGAAACCTTGGAGCCATCAGGTCTATCCGCTATACTTCTGATGGTCGGTATATGGCAATAGCAGAGCCTGCTGATTTTGTGCATGTATATGATGTGAGAAATGGGTACGATAAGGAACAGGAGATTGATTTCTTTGGCGAAATAGCTGGCATATCATTCAGTCCAGATACAGAGTCTCTTTTTATTGGGGTGTGGGATCGTACTTATGGTAGCCTCCTCGAGTATGGTAGATGCCGAAACTACTCATACCTCGATTCTCTAATTTAAATTGAATATG
Source organism: Carya illinoinensis (assembly GCF_018687715.1). Lineage (NCBI taxonomy): Eukaryota > Viridiplantae > Streptophyta > Magnoliopsida > Fagales > Juglandaceae > Carya > Carya illinoinensis. The sequence goes on from NC_056763.1 coordinate 30,831,076, forward strand.
ACACCTGAAAACAAGCGTGGTGTTGTTGCTGATAAGTAGGCTTAATTGAAGAAAATCGGTATCATATCATGAAGTTAGAGAGGGGTGTAGTTGTTGTATATTTGAGAAGTTGTGCAATTATAGGTAATTGGTCTTGTTTTGTTGCTATTGAGGATTTGTCATAAAAGTGTGTAAAAGGGAGGGGACGTACAGAAGGCTAGAGAGAGAAGGCACTTCTTGTGCCAACAAGAGAAAAGAATGAATGAGTATATCTTGGGGGTGATGCCTGGTTGCCATCCTTCTTGTATGTTAGAAATTTTATGACTTTATTTTTTTATTTATTTTTGAGAGAGAAAGACTGTCTTGTGGAACTTACCAGTGATCATCACGGATGTTTTATTTCTCGTGTCAATATTGGTTCTTTGCAGTCGTGGCAAGAAGATTGTGCCATCTTAAAGTAGACAAAGGCTTAGACCATCTAGAATATCATCATTTTAAAGGAGCTCAGCTTTTGATGAACCATTCGGTTGGGCAAGGATCATTTGGACTCGTGTGTTGTATTGACCGTGTATGGTTTTTAGAAAATTATTAAAATTAAATAAATAAGAAAAATTTTCTTCATCTTCAGATTATATATAATTGTTTATTTATTTTATCTGATTAAATATGTGGTATATAAATGATGAGCAGAAAAAATTAATTAATTAATTAATTAAAGAAAAATAAAAAGCAAAGTGTATTAGACCATATAAAGCGAAAGGGAAAAGTTGGCGAAAAGTGGAGAATGTTAGAAGTACGCATCATCGTCTGACCTAACGATGAGATGGTACTCGGTGGTCATGGGTTTGTTTGAGTAGTTAAGATACTTTGTAAATGACAAGTGAGTTTTTCGTAAATGGTAGTGAAATATTTTGAATTAAAGTGCTTTATGAGATTTTGAAAAAAAAAAAAGTTAAATAAAAATATTATAAAGTTAAAATATCTTTATAACATAATTTTTTAATATAATTTTTGTTTTGATATTTAATTTTTTTTTAATATTTTGTTTCAAAGTTTTGAAAAGTTGTAATAATTAGATAATAATTAAATGAAAAAGTTAAAAATTTAAAATTTAAAAGTATTTATAGTGTTTAAATATTGAAATGAGATAAAAAGAAATTGAATGAGATAGAAGCATCTCTCTATCCAAATCAAGCTCAATTCTTTTGAGTTTTACTACTTATTATATCATGCACCACACAACACACTTATTTTTATTTTATTCCTATTAAACTAATTGGGTTCTTTAACTCATTATCTATATGCCACATCTTTGATAAAGGAAAAGAAAAAAATCATGTGTGGTGTAGAGAGTTTTCATTCTAGATTTCTAAAGTGTAAATATTTTCATCCATTAATTTTTCCTTTTTGACACAAAGCATGCCCATTGCATTTAGAAAAATTTTATTTATAAATAAATAGGTGCGAGTAACACACTTCATAAAAATATTTATATGACATAAATTGATTTAAAAGAATAATTTTAAAATCTAAATATTATAAATTAAATTTTATCATTTTAAATATGAAAAGTGTATTCTACATACCGACTTGACTTTTATATGTTCTAATTGAAAGCAGGCCAACTAGCTAAATAGTTTAACAATTGCATGCCGTTTATAAGAGAATTTAGCTTCTTTTCTATTTCTATTATGAAAAATGATAGAGCTACTAAGAGTTGGGTTTCGAAACTTTTTTTAATTTAATGATTAAAGATATTTTTTTAATGATGTTTTGAATTTATATATTTTAAAAATGTTTAAGGAAATAAAAAAAAATCTATGAAAAAAATAATAATAAAAAAAGAGAATTTGAGACCCATCCTCACGCTAAATCCATTAGGACTAGGGGTGAAACTAATCATATCGGTGCGGTTTCAGTTCAAACCACTAATGAAAGGGGGTAAAACCGCCAACGTAGTTTTGGCCGGTTACTCTCGATTCATTGGTGTTTCATTTGATTTCACTCTTGACAAAAAGAATCTCACAAACATGAGATCTCAACAGCTTAACTCAAGCAAAATAACAAATCTCATAACAAATTACAAATAAGCGAAAAATAGAAAAATGGAATGGAAACTTGAGACTACATGTGTCAAAGACTCAGTGCTGAGAGGGAGAAGAGAATCATCAGAGATTTGAGAGGGAGATGAGAGATTTGAGCTTGAAAGGAAGATGAGAGGGCTGCACAGCCTGCGATGGAGATGGGGAGATTGCATTGGAGAGAGAGAGAGAGAGAGATGAGAGATTTGACATTAAGTGAAATAACGTTGTTTCATATAAAACTAAAAAACACATATATAGCTACGGCTGGTTCGGTGGTTTGACATTGGTTCAAACCGAGATCAAATCGGCCGATGTTCGTTTGAGCAATTTTCTGCCGCATGCCAACCGGTTCTTCATTGGTTCTGATTAGTTCCTGATTTCAACAGCTAGTTCCCGTCAATTATGGCCAATTCGGTCAGTTCCTACAAATTGCTGATTCAACAGCATGGCTCTTATATTCAACAACCCAAATTAGGAAGGATATCAATTTTTTAAGGGACATTTATTATAATAAGAAAGCCTTCCCTGATTATTTATGATATTGATGATGTTCAGATCAATATCTATAGTGATTGTCAAAGGAATGGTGACAATTTCTGTCATCACAAATTTAGGGTAGGTTTGACATGTAGGATGAGACATAAAATTTTTATCTTATCTTATCTCATCTTTATAATTTTTTTAAAGTTTTAAATAATAATATTAAAAATTAATATTTTAAAATTTTATCTAAAATAAAAAATTGTCATATAATTGTGTAATCGGTCTTTATTGCTTTAGTGCATGTTTGGAGTTCTGATGAAAAATATTACTTTTAACTTAAAGCTTATAGCTTAAAACTTAATATGTTAAATTCTACTATTAAAAAGCTATTTATTGTTTGAAATCTGTATGTCTAAAGCACTTTCAAATATATTAGATTTGTTTGGAAATAAATTAAAAAATCACTTTTTAAGATATAAATGACATAAAACGACATATACTTGAGAAAAATAAAATATTATGATAAAATAATAACAAAAATAGTGTAATAGATTTTTTAGTAATTATAATGAAAGAAAAAATATTTTCAACGATGCATAAGTGATAGGAGAAAAATAAAAAATATTGATAGGCAAAGTCTTGAGTAGATTAAATGAAAATAATGAAAAATATAGATAAGCAAAATTGTCATTGTATTAAAATGATGATGATAATTTTGTAATGTACATAACATAATAAAATATAGACTACTTTTCTGAAGTAATTTTGATAAAGAAAAAATATAGTTGCAAGTATAATTATGTACTAATCTGTGCACTAATGTGATGTGATTGGTCAAAAAGTAGATTTTATTGAAAATAATGTTAATTTAAATTTTAAGTATGAATAAATCATATTGGTATACAGATTAATACACGATTATATTTATATATAACAAAATTTATGTAAAATTATCAAACAGATAAATTTTATTATTTAAATATTTTAAACCGTTCTACCGTATTTTTAAATATTTCACTGCACTTCCAAACAGGCTATTAGTTAAAAGTACGAGGGGCTTTCTAATTTATCTATTTTCTTTTTTAAATACATAATTTAACTATTTGATAAACCGCTGGCCCACGGTTATCTCGAGGTGGGGATAGCCGAATGGGTTAGGAAAATCTTAAAATTCTATAGCCTCTTGTTCCTCTCTCCGACCAAAAATGTCGACCCATTTTCACTATGTCTCCCAGGACCCAACAACAACAACAACAGTTACTGAAAACCCTTCACCTATTTCAGCTCAGCGACAGCGACAACAAAAACGGCAGAGCGGCGGTGAGAGCACTAATGGGCAATTCTCAGTCACCACAGCAAAGATTTATCCTTCAGCCACCGCGTCCTATGAGGGGGTCGCTCAAAGTTCGGACCTGTTCTGCGAAAAGCTCAAGGCTTTTCACCAATCCTTCGGAACCAAATTTATGTAATTCTGTCAATCAACGCTTCATTGTTTTTCTCCTTATATGGGTTTTCATTTTCCATAAATTTTATCTGGGGAAGTAAAAGTGCCGGGTTCTTGTGCTTTGTCATTTTTCGTTCCACTTTTATGAGTGTCTATATATGACGCATTTTTATTTTCAAGGTGCAATTTTATCTTCCTCTTATCACGTTCCCATTATGTATAAGATCTAACTGTTTTACCGTTCTCTGGTGCTTTTGTTGACAAAATTATGTAGCCCTCCCTCCTCCGGCTTAATATTCTCAAGATCCGTGCTATCCCCCCCCCCCACCACACACACACACACACACACAACACCAAAAAAAAAAAAAAAAAAACACAAAAAGCATATCGGGTACGGGAATTGGTGGGGGACTTCCTAAAATTCATTATTTGCTGTACCAGCATATCGGGGACAGAAATTTTTAGGGAATTAGAACCTCGGTGGGTTTCTAAAGAGAATGATCTCCAATTGATTGGTTATTGGACGAGGTGGGATTATGATTAAAATTAATACAAAAAGAGCAGTCTTATGAAATTCCTGCCACATTTGGCTCGGAGTTACCATCATAATTGTAGATGACCCAATCCAGTCTTAAATCATGGATTTGTTTTATCTTGCCACAGCTTCCTGGTGTTATTCTTTTTTTTTTCTTTTGTGGGGGGGGGGGGGGGGGGGGGGGGGGGGGGGTGTGGGGGTGATAAAGCAGGAAAAGTCATGTACAACTGTTGATGAAACGGTGGAAAAGAGTTGTAATTTTCCTTTGAAGAAAGATATATAAATAACAACGGTTTCATGATTCGTAAGATGTGGATCCACAATATTTTAGAAATTATGCGATACCAATGCGCTTTTTAAGTAGGTGATAAGGTGAATGAGACTTCTACCATCTTCTGCTTTAGAGATAAAGTGGGTCAGGTTTGTGAAACTCTTACCATTCCAAGATAGGTTTGTCTGTTTATGATAACAGCTATATGTCTATTGGTTTTGTCCCACTCTTTTTGTGATTTTTACATATTATGTGTTATAAACTTACCTACCTACTCACTGCACAACCTTTCCTCTTTCTGTATGCTTGCAAGCTTCATGTAATACACTATAGAGTGTAGAAGAATACAAAAAAAAAAAAAAAAAAATGTTGTTGAAGTGATTGATATTCTTTTTTTTTTTTAATTACTATTTTTTTGTTTTTTGTTTTTATAGGGTTCCTACTGTAGGGGGAAAGCCTCTAGATCTACATCGCCTTTTCGTTGAAGTCACATCTCGAGGGGGCCTTGAAAATGTATGGATGATCTATATCCTAGTCTATTGATCTTGTGATTTTTTCAAAATTCAACTCTTCTAGTCCTTTTAAAGTTATCTTGAACTTGTTACAGATAATTAGGGATCGTAAATGGAAAGAAGTAATTGTGGCCTTCAATTTCCCAACAACAGTTACCAGTGCTTCATTTGTCTTGCGCAAGTACTATCTATCATTGCTCTATCATTTCGAGCAGGTCTACTTCCACAAGCAAGTCTCTTCAACCTCAGAGCCTGGTAATAGGCATGACTCTTTGGTTTTCAGATTATGTTGTTACAAGTTATTCCTGTGGACTAGGTTACTATTTTTATTTTTCTATTCCTGCAGATCCTGTAAGCAGACACCTTGTGAGTGAATCGGCCACACTAGAGGAAGGTGCCACCCGGAATGAGTTTTCAGGTCAGGATAAGTTCAGCTACCAATTGGTGGTGTTTATCTGAATTGATTGGTTTGAATTCTTCTTTGTTACGGCTTTCAAATTAACAAGTTTAATTTCTTAGCTCAGACACTAGTAGAAAATAAATAGTTTATTTTCCGTGCCTTCTTTGGAAGGAAATCTTTGACCCCATATTTGTTGGTGGTTATATTCAATCTTATTCAGGCTTCTGTGAGCACTGGATTTGTTGTGCACCTGACTTATTAATTTTATGGATCCGAACAAAGATGTCTCTGTGCTGATATAATTTTAATGATTAATTTTGAACCATGGGGTTTCACAATGGCATATCTACGTGTTCTACCACTTTGCAGTAACTTCCTCAACTTGTAATTGAGTAAGGTGGAACAGTGGGAAATAAATAGGGAAGCTGTCTATGGAAGTTATGAAGTTGCACTAGTTTGTACATTAATTTATATTGAGCAACATCATTTCCATTTTGAGTCTTTGCTGTCTCTTGTATGCAGCTACAACTCGAATTCTGTCGCTTGGCTGTTTGGTGACTGGAACAATTGATGGGAAATTTGATAATGGATATCTGGTTGCAGTGAATTTGGGTACTGATAAGCTGAAAGGTGTCTTGTACCATATTCCTCAACATGTTCCTAAGGATTCTTATTTTTCAGCCAACCCTACTCGTGGGAACCAAAAGAGATCCAAGTTGGCATTATGTGATCCATCTTGGCCCAAATCAAACAGGAGCGGTTACAATTTCTTTTTTGCTGAGCATTATGCGAGGCTTAAGCCTTTGTACCATGGGCAAGAGAAAGACATCGGCAAGAAGATTGGGTTCCTTTGGAGCAATCTCACTGAAGCTGGAAAACAGGTGCATGCGTTACTAATTTCTTTTTTATTTTATTTTATTTATTTAATAATGTTTTTTCTACTCCAAGGCAGACTAGCTGGATAGATAGTTATTGGATGCGACATGTCTATAGCTTTGTATAAAAATTGGTATAAATTTTACATGGCCGTTGCATAATCTCATCACATCGTGTGATTCAATGATTAGTTAAGGTTCTGGTGATATCCTAAACATTCATAGGCATAGAGAGGGCTGGGTAAACATATGCTCTTGAATTTGAGGGTTTTGATCTCTGTCAGAAGTATCTATTACAGCACTCATTCACTACTTGTGCAGGTTTATCAAGAGAAAGGGTTAAGAGACAAGGAGAGATACAGGACCGAAATGTTGGGAGTATAAATCTTCATACGATTCAACAACTCATTAATCTCCATCTTGTAGGTTATCAACGCTCCATTTTTTAAGGACAACGGCTTCTTCTCTGCTTTTGTTGTTGTTTGTAATTCTCCCGTTTCCCCTCTATTTTCCTTTACAATGGGTACGCTCAAAGACTATTCCCCACAATACACTCCCAGCAAAGATCGTGGAAGGTCGAAGGGTGCAGCGATGTAACATGACTAGTAAAATCGATTTATCTTTTTCTCGTATCAGATTTCTACACGCCCGCGCGCGCACACACTCAATTGCCCTCGTTTTATTAACTCGTCACGTAAGTCATGAGGCATGGTTAGAATTCAAACTCTCCAAGTCGTATATTAATGGCCCAAGCTCTAGAAAGGAGGTTGATTTTTCTCTTAAACAGCCTAATTCAATAGACCACTAAGGTGACGATTCAATGGTTCTTGAATTCCTTTAATTTGATGGAGCCCCAGACCTCCTTAAGTGAAATTAATGCCATGGCCCTTTCATCTTATTTTCTTTTAAATTTCCATTGTCCTGCTACTTGCCAGGTTAACATTAACTGCAAAAAGGATAGTGATGATGACGGCCGACTCTAGAGATGCCGATAAGCACGGATTTTAAAACCAAAATTTTTCTCATTAAAAGCTTTTTAAAATTCCTTGTGGGAAATAGTTACTATAGGTTGGAGCTAAATTTTTGATTTCACATCATCTTCTTCTTCTTCTTCTTTCTTTTAATTATTTATATTTATATTTTTGTTTTTTATAATTTTAAATTTTGTTTATATTGTATTTGTTGGTTTTGAGATGATTGTTGAGGCTTTCATCTTATTGAATCTTGTATTTTGTAACATCTTAGTTTATCTATTTAAAAAAAAAAAAGCTTTTAAGAATCCCAATTAAAAGATTTATGTCTTGCTTAAAGCAAATATCTAAAATAGAAAAGCATAAATAAATAAATATATATTTATTCTATTATAATAAATGGTTATTTACTATGAATAGTAACTTTTGTTTTTGTTTTTGTTTTTTTGTTAACTTATGTTGTTTTTCCATTAAGTTTTGTTTTATTAAAAGGTCTTTAAGATCCTTGACTATTTGACGTGTAGCTCTCTTCTAGAATTTAATGAATGATTATGTTCTACCAAAAGGTCCTTAAGACGTTTGACTATTTGAATTTTGATGTGTTGCTCCATTGTAAAATTTAATGAGGGATTCAGTTTTACGAAAAGGCCCTTAATAGCCCCGCGGGTCGCGGTGCACATGAATTGACTCTTCTTCATGTCTTCTTTGTTCTGACAGGATATTCATTTTCTTTTCTTTTTGTTTTAATTTTTTTAAATAAAAAAATTAAAATAACTTTACTTTTTAGAACAGAAACTTTTTAAATTTAAATCATTCTCATTGTAAAATTTAACTTTAAGTAAATTTAACTAATAAAATACTTAAAATACTCAATATATAATATTAATTATTAATTTAATTAGAATATATTTAATATTAATATTAATATTTAATATTAATATTAATATTTAATATTATTAATTTGATTAGAATATAGTTATTATTAATTTTTTAATCAGTAGAACTATAAAATGTAATAAAAATTAAAATTAAAAAAATTATTAAATTAATAATATTTTATTATTATACTAGGACAATTTGTCTAGTTAAGTAAAATGATTATTTAAAAAAAAATAATATATAAAACATTTTTATGGTGGGCTACATTCAATCACGCAATTTATCTAACCTGACAATATCAAATGCATTCCATATCAATCGGCTAGCAGAATTCATATTTAACAATATATACTGTAGCAACCTAAAGTCCATGTCACATTTCGTAGATAATACAAATTATCAGAGAAACATTCACACTAAAGGTACATTTTAGTTGTTAAAAAATACAAGAAAGTAAAACAAAATTACTTTCTTTTAACTCAACCCTTGGGCTCAAATTGCAATTCTTACTCTCATTTTGGAATCTAACAAGAAGAATGGGGAAATAATACAACTTTGAAATTCTACTTTTCCTCCACTTTCTCAAAGGCCAAGTAATGAATAACTTTATATCTAGGTGTGATTGTTTCTCTACATCCAAAGCATCTATCGAAAGATCCAAACAACCATGTCTCCGAATCATACTTCATTCAAAACAACATCAATATATAACAAATCGAGAATAATTCAACCTAATCTATACCCTCATGATCAATGGGGTGAACATTGTTGGGTCTGCTAGGCTATCTTCGGGGTCAAACATTCAAATGCCATGACCCATTGATCCAGGAGTACTACTGTCACGAAAGAACGAATAAGATGATTAGATCGATCGAGATAAATTAATTAATTAGTTAGGGACAAAGGAGAGAGATATCATATATCCAGCAAAGATAAAAAAGAGTCTCATGTGTGTAAATTGGGTACGTTCTAATTATAACATCCATTTTTTTAGATATTTTTTAAAAATTAACCATACCATGCACGGTTTCTTTCTCAAGTAATCTCAAATATACAGTTTAAACCTATCGCGCTTATAACTTTGAGAACAAAAATATTTGTAATATTAACTAAAGGGCAAAATTGTAAAATCGTAAAACAAAACTTCAACCCCTCCTACGCATGAAGCTTATGTAAAGAAAATGAAAGCTTATTTTAGTTTACAAAGAGTAAGCCCCTTGACGAGAGAGAGAGAGAGACCTAGATTGAGCGATGGAGACTCATTGAGAGGGAGAGGCAGTGAGTGGAGGGACTAGGGCTAGGCGATGGTCTTGGGTGGTCAACGATGTGGGAGAGAGAGAGAGAGAGAGAGAGTAAACACGGAGAGAGAAAATGATCAATAAGCCGTGAGAAGGAGAGAGAGACCGCACGGGATACTCATCGAGGGTGCAGCAATGCGTTGGCGTCGCTGGGCTTCCCTTGTCGTGGCTAGTGGCACTACATGAGATGAAGTGCTTTGTTTTGAGATGCAAAAATAGAGATCCTTCGGTGAAGCTGAGGGTGGCGTTTTTCAATGTGGGTTTGCGGCTGGCTATGGTGATGAGGTTTGGGTAGGCCTTCCTGTGGAGACGATGGCCATGAGGAGTGGGACAGAGCTGCTACGCTAGGACTACTGTGGCTTTATGTAGTGGTAGGGTTGTGGTTACTTGAAGGTGGTGTCGCGGAGGGTTTACAAAGGATGGTAGATGCTATGAGGAGTTTGGATAGGAGGAAATGGTGAAATGGGATAGGAAGAAATGCTGTTGGAAAAATCTATTGAGACAGTTAAGCGTGCGTGGCTTTGTGGCTCACGGTGAGGAGTTATTTCAAGGCGATATTGGCTCATTCGGCCCAAGCTCATAGACCACTACTTGTTTTAGTTCGTCCTCATCCTACATGTCTTATTGTGAGACTTCTAGTTCCAGCAACAAGCGCAATTCCTCAAAGATGAATTTTGGGAATACAAACTTGGGAGACACCTCTGCCTCTTGGTTTGCCGCCAACTTTCAGGATTTCTGTTTTGGGTTAGTAAAATTTCTATGTTTTAATGGAGTTATAATGTAGTTATTACTCTCTCTCTCTCTCTCTCTCTAGAGCACTCAAAGAATAAAGGTTAGACATGGCTAAGAGGTTCTTACGTCAGCTGCATACTAATGAAGACATGCGGAACAATGATGAGATGCTAGAAAGCAAAAGGGGGTAACGGACTTTAACGGTGAACCAAAAAGAAATTAACGGAAAACAAGAAAAATTACTGTTCATCCGTTAGATACACACTTTTATAATAGAATAGATAAAATGTAAATAGATAATCCATTATGAATGTAGACCAATACTCATATTTTGCTGAAGTTTAGAATTTCTTTTTATTTTATTATTTGTTTTTCTTTAGCGTTGTATTTTTTTTCTAGATAAATAAGCTACTGCTTTTTTCACAATTTTTTTTATTTAAATCATTATGTCAGGTGCACCGGCGGACACACCTGATCGTTTTCTAGTATATATATATATATACACACATATAATCGTGATTTTTTTGGAAAATTATGAAGCTTTTAATGTATGCAATATTATGCAAACAAGGAATTTTCGGACTTTCCTTCCGCTGATCGAGCTCCAAAGAGAAAGAAGAGAAGAAAAACAAAATGCTCTACTTGGTAACGGGTACCATTAATGGGAGCGACGGTGTATATGCATTGATACTGGTTTATTTATGGTAGATTCTGAAAGAACGGAATAAGATGTATAGGGACAACCAACTTGACGGTCTCGCTCATCTTTCCATACAAAGCGAGAGACCCTTCCCTTCCTTAAGAGCCTTTATGCTCTAGGTCTCTCCTCCTTTGCTCTCTCTTCTTCCTGTTTTTTCTTTTTTTATGGGTTTTGTATACCAGAGTCCTCTTCTCTATTTGATTGCTCAATGCACCTCAATCTTCTTCGTGGATTTTGGGAGCAGTACTATTTCCTTAGCTGGGTCCTGATCGCTCAGAATCTTCGAGGAGACACCACCACCCCCCCCCTCCTCTTCCCAAAAAAAAAACAAAAATCGGTTTTCTTGTTAGCTAGCTATCAACATTTATCTGAATCTTCTAGTCTTTGTTTCATAACTTGTTCGTCGTCTCGTGCTCTGTCGTACCCTCTAATTTAAGAGATAACTCATGATCAGTTACTGGAGAGGGACACAGAAGTCTGCTCTCCAGTCTTCTTCGGCACAGGATTATTTAAAGCTAATGGACGAATTAAATCAAGGGAGTCGGATTCTTGGTGATGATCATCATAACATGCCTTGCGCGCCTTTGAACGCAGACTACCCGAGGTCAAGAGTTTTGGGCGATAATATATATACCAACGGGAATGGGAGGCTTTGCATCGAGCTGAAGGTTGCCAAGGCCAAGTTGGTTGATCAACAACAGAAACAAGAACACCCTCTTCCTGTTGTTGCAAAAGAGTTCCCTCGCATCTGCAACATTTGCAATAAAGGCTTTGGCTCTGGCAAAGCCCTTGGCGGTCACATGAGAATGCATGTCCAAGCCAGAAACAAGGAGCTCCTCGAAAATATTCAGAACCCAAAGTTCAAGAAGTACCCCACTGCTGCTGATGATCTTTCCACTGCTCGTCGAGCCAAAACCAATGCAAGCGTTTCATTCATCGGCGAACCCACTTGTTACGTTTGCGGTAAGAAATTCCTGACCACAAAAGCATTGTTTGGCCACATGAGGTCTCATCCTGGAAGGCCCTGGCGAGGAGTTCTACCACCTCCACTAGAGAAAACCAACGCAAGCTCTTCGTCATCGACCCTATCGGATGATAAGATTGGTTCTGCTACTGCAAGTATTACCTCTACAGGTACCATCCGCGTGGTTAATTTGTCAGGTTCTCTATCGGCCTGGAAGGTCACTGGTAAGAGAGGCCGGAAAAGCATCGCCTCCTCCACCCTCTGTTACGGTACTTCTGGTCTTTCCCAGGGTCTAGAGGAGGGGATGCAAGAAGCTGTGTACGATCTCATGATGCTGGCTAATTCCAATCAAAAGAAAATATTAATTGACGACTCAGATCCCCAGGTGGCCATTGACAATATGGATTCCCCAACAAACGCAACGAATTTAACATCGAGGAACGAGAAGCTAAGCAGACATGATGAACATGTACCCAAAAAGATCAATGACGACAAGGGGAACGAAAAGGCTACGCTAGAAACTGCTCCATCAAATGCGAATTGGAAATTCTCGCGGGAGGATGGAGACTGGCGGCCTAGAGACTACTTTTACAGGAACGGCGCTGCTCATGAGCATGAGGAGTCGCATCTATATTATTCTGATAACAGTGAACTCGTTTCTGACGATGAGGTCTCGGGGAAAATGATGATAAGGAAGATCAGGAAGAAAATCAGAAAGACTAAATTGGTAGGTTTGGAAGCCCTGGGAGATGCTGATGATCTTAGTCACAATAAGGTTCCAGTAACATCCAATATTAGATCATACATATGCAGTGTTTGCAATAAATCATTCCCAACTCACCAAGCTTTGGGGGGCCATAAGTCCATCCATAACAAATTAATGAAGTACAGGCAGAGTATGGATGAATCTCATTTAGCAGCAAATGACTCAGCTACCGACGATATTTATGGACATCAAGTAGTACTGGATGATCAAACTCAAGTACTTGCAGCAGGCGCGTACCGATGCAAGATTTGCAGCAAGACATTCCCAACAGGTCAGGCATTTGGAGGTCACAAAAAATGTCATGTGGAATTGCAATCCAGTCAATTAAAGTCGCGGCCTGGAGATGCCAAAGCTCAATCGAGTCAATTACCTGAAGAAGCTAAAGCTCAATCTAGTCAAGTAATATCACCCGGAGAAGCCAGTCAGATCACTGGTCGAAGGATTATTGATTTCGATCTCAATGACCTTCCAGCTATGGAGGTAGTACTTGAAGAAGGTATCGACGTTGAGTCTGTCTTGTATGTACGTATTTAATTCATGACTGAACACGCAGCAGCTAGCTGGTTAATTAAATTTTATGATTCATCCTCAAACAATTCAGTTGGTCGGTTCGACTTCAATCTTAATTGGATGTTTTTATTTTTGGCTTCTCTCATGATATAAAATCCGTTTTCTTATAGTTCATTAATTTATTATAATTATTAAATCCGTTTTCTTTTTAGACTAGTTTTGGTTGCATGCAGTAGTGAGATTAACAGTTACGTAAAGAGGAACCCTCTTGGCTCTTGGTTCTTTCATGTTCTGTGTCTTTTTAAGTTTTTGTCCCTTTTCGCTTATTTTTACTTCATGTAAAGCATGACGGTCCAGCAGGCTCGCTTTTTGGGAAAGATCCGAAATGGCTTATAAATTTGCAGTACGCGTCTTTGATGATCTCTAGCTAGCTAATTTATAGCTAGGATGAGGGAAGTTCAAGCTTAACATTAATAATTCGGCCTAATTATTGGTTATTATTTGAATTTGCAGTACTCCATTCTAATTCAATATTTGGGGGAGTTACATATATATATATATATATATATATGTTATAAGCTGGATGTGCATGCCAATATACATGATGACTACATTAAAAGGTTTGTTAATTTGAGATCAGGAGCATATAATATAATATAATATAATATGCATGCCTGAGAATCCCTCGCTAGCTAACTTAGCTAGATGATCAAGAAGCAACTAATTGTTAGCAACGAACTTAATTTTATATCTTCCACAAAGACCCACCCGCCCTAGCTAGCTGGATATTTCAAATTGCAACAAACAAAACAATAGGCAGGCACCGGAGAAAAATAGTGTAAAGAATAAAGAAAGAGAGTGATATGGTTATATTTGGTGCTACTGCTCCCCGACACCATGATCCCCTTTTCTACACAATGCCACAAAGTGAACCTGATAGTAATGCAAACATTATTTAGTTCTGAAAGTGAAGAGGTTGCCACCAGAAATTCCCATAGTTTTTTGCTTTATTGTAGTGTAATATATTTATCCTACCCTTCTGTTCCAGTCGAATTTGATGTAAAACATCAAACATTGTCGAATACGAAAAATATTGCACGATTGGACATAAACCAATTATTAATACCGCACCGACACCTAATTAATAAGGAAGACGAAAAAACGTTCCACATGATAACAATGAAACTTAACATTCAAATATTTCATGCCTATATACTTTGATATTATTACACACAAAAAAAAAAAAAAAAAAAAAAAAAATCCCCGGCTCTCATGCTTAGGTCGGTACCACCACCACCACCACCCCCCCAGGTGGAGGCGATGACTGCAAGACAAAATACCAAACCACCATAACAAGAAATATCAACTGTATTAAAAAACACGATGTCAGTTTACACGCCCTCTGCAACTTTAAAACCTCTTTAGCCCCAACTCTATCCCCACAGTACGTCTCCACCTCTGGCTGTTTCTCCAGCATCATGGCCTTGCTTTGTGCCTCTCCAAGTTTGTTCTGAACCTGTGCTTGCTTCCCAGCCACAAAACTGTGTTCCTTTGAGACTTGTTCAGCTGCAGCATCCTTCATTTTCTGTACCGTCCTTATTATTGCCAGGTGCTCAACCTCAGCTTCAATCTTTTGCTTGAAGAGACTCTCAAGCTCAATCTCTGTCTCTCTACATTTTTCATCCTGTATCCCTATGGATGTGCTTGATTCTTCCCTTGGTGACTTGCTCCTGCTTATTGTGGCCTCAAGTTCAACAATCCTCAAGTCCTTTGCCTCAAGCATGGCCCCCGTCTCCTCCAATTTGCTCTCCAAAAATCTCAAATCCTTCATCAAGCTTAATACTTGGGATTCCAAGGAAGTCAAAGCAGTTTGTCTAATCTTTACAGATCCCAGCCGGTCAGGTGAGCTTGGCATGTAGGTCTCTGAATCAGTAGTAGTGAAATCTGCTGGCATACATCGACCAGTAGTTGATCTGTCATGTGGTGATGTCGGTTCCTTTCCGATATCCTTTAGCTTATGAACTTCTGCCACAGTACCACAGAAAGTTTATTAGCTTAAAATGCTAATAAAAACCCGTCATAGCCTAAATTTTCATTAGGAACCATTCCACAGATAAAAGTCCAAAAGACCTTCAGCATAAAGCATGTAGTTGTTTCAAGCCAATAATGGGAAATGTTAATTTTTGTATGCTTATTCCAAGCTCATGGCCTCAATATACTTAAATAACTATGACTACAGTTAAACAAATATCATAGAGAATGAGGGGCAAAATATTTAGGCTTAACAGAAAAGAGAAAATGTTGAACCCTAAAGAGAATGAACAGAGTAAGAGACCCAGGATCTTCCTCTCCGTAGTGCTTCTTGAGGCTCCACTCCCCTTCCCAAAATTCCCTGGGGGATAAGCAACACCCCAATAACCTGGACTCTACCTCAAAACTCATTTAATAAATCAGCAGGATGGATTAAAACACAAACTGTCTTTCTCCAGAAAGAAAAATCCATGATAACTCCTCTTAAGATGGCATCACGCCTTCAGTGAAAGCTAATTCACCAAACTTATGGCAAGACAATCTGACCATTCCTTATTACGCATTGTTAACACGAGCATAACTTCCATCACGTCTTGGTGTAAATCAATACACCCCCAAATTGAAATTACACCCTAACTTGCAAATTAACACTCCCATTTTCATATTCTCCCATGGCTCTATCTCTCCAAGCGCAACACTCCACCCTGCTGTTTCATGTCATCCACAAGATGGCATCAGGCCTTCAGTGATAGCTAATTCACTGAACTTATGATGAGGGTATCGGCAACTCACATCCCTTTTCCACTTCACCAATGAACAAATTGGAGAATAGCAGCAGTATGACATTGTGAAAGAAGTTGTACAAGGTGGTGAGCCCGATGACGCCAAGGACTGTCCTCTCACCCCTCCACCACCATAATGATCCCCAACAAGACGTCACCAAGCCCCCCATCTGATCCTCGTGTATTTGACAGTCCATGAATTAATCAAACTCCGGTTTTTATGATTTTCAGCTTACAGTGACAGATCACCAAAGTACAGAATCAGAGTGTATGCAGCAAGCTTGACCTCCTAGATTTTTTCCAAGGTAGAATTGCTTCAGAGCATTTGATAGAAAATTATGCAGAAAGCTGAACTAAAATATTTTAACTTCAGTTAAATTATTTTTACTTCAAATTGTTTGAATGTTTAGAGAGCAAACTTGGAGCTTTTTTTAAGCAACGAAGAAACTGAAAACACAGATGGAATGTTTACAGAAAATACAGGTGGTGTGGTTAGAAGGTAGAGGATTATGCAGCAAATTGCTCAAAATGAGTTGAATATAACGTGCAGTTTAAGATTCCTCATTTTCCTTTTTTTAAGTACCCTTTTTCTTCACAATTGAATGGATTAATGAGCGAGGAAACTCACTGGAGAATGACACGAAAATCAGTGTCAAATCGGGTCAACTTTGTATTCAGTTGGAGTTATATTCGACAAAGAAACAGAAGAAACTGACTTGAGTGATGCCATAAAAAGTGAGAGAGCTTCTGAATGGCTAACACAGATAAGAAGGATGGGCAGAGAGAGAAACAGAGAGAGGGAGTTGAGCTTTTGGGTTTGGTTTACTTCTGCAAAAAGTTGGAAAACTAACAATAGGATGACATTGGGAATTATTGGGTGCTGCAAGTCTTTTTCAGAGATCTGTGGCAACTTTCCATTGATGGGTGTAAAGATCTTCTTTACACCAGACTGGATTGAAGTCAAGAGTTTATTAACATATCTATCCTTTAAATAACTACATTTGCTTCTTCTTAATCCTACCCTTCCTCTTGTCTTCCTCACCTAGATTTCTAGAAGAACAATTACCCTCCAACCCTCTTCCTCTTCATGTATCTATCTCCCTGTTTATTAAGCACAAAAACTTCCATGCAATGATGATCTATTATTGGAGAACTACAGTGCAGTAATTTTGGAACCAGAGCCAGAATAAGAAACCTAGAATAGAATGGTCTAAATACAATATTGATACAAAAATCTATAACTTTTCACAAACCACAGAAAAAAATCATGCCCAAGGACAGTCTTTCCTGCTTTCTGACTCAGTTTCTCCCCTCATAAATGCGTCAACCCAAATCTGACAATCTACTCAGTTACCAATGTTGATGTCTAATTATCATTTGGCCAAAATACACCAAATAACATCCAGAGTACCAGAAAATTAAAAAAAAAAAGAGAAAAAAAAAGAAAAGAAAACCAAACCGCCGAATTTCACACTTACTATAAATCTTTTACAGATCATTCCCACCATTGCAATAAAACTCCAATCCCTCACCAAAGGCATATCTTGAGAAGCCCTTATAACAAATGCAATATACCTAGTTCTGTCAACCATCTTCTCCCCCAACCACTACAAACACTCATGTCATTCAAAAACCAAAACAGTTTCCAGGAGGGACTAAATAAAATTATATAATGGAAGTCATATAGAAACTTGTAGTTGCATGATAATATTTTACTCATCATAGTTTAGCCATAGTGTCTTACCCCACACCCCCAACCCCCCCTCCCCCCCCCTCTTCCTCTCTCCTAAGTTAACTTTCATCGCCAAACACCTTAATGTGATCTGCCTAGTATATATAGGGTCCAAAGAAACTTTACCCTCCCCCCAACTGATCACTACTGTTGATCTATTCTGATCCTCTCTCAGATTTAAGCCACAAACAACTAAATTCCTTGTCGCATGCCACACAAAGATTTTGGGCATATGTTGAATTAAAAATTCCCAAACCTACGAGCTTTACCATGAATGGATCCCCCCCCCCCCCCCCCCCCCCCCACCCACCGTGGACTTTGTTATTCTGACAGATTAGGCTAGCTAGACAGGATAATTGCTTTGAAGATCCAGTAAGAGGTGCAAGCATGATCCCGTATGGTAAATACATTGGCATTTTTTGTTATGACATGATAAAAGTGACTTGTATTGTATCATCCTCCTAATTCCTTCTATTGATAACCACCGGAAATGAGTAGAAAAGAAACTTCTGATACAACCAATGCTAGACTATTTCAGCTGGGATCATCAAATTAGGAGAAACCCAACAGTAACTCATGGGACACAGCATTAGCAAGGAATATAAAGCATCATAACACCGGGTATCGGAGTTGTCCTGATAGGGGTAAATCAAACCTTTTTCCAGTGCTTCTTGCACAGACTGGAGGCTAAATAGAGAATCAACCAAAGGATCCCGATCTGTTGAGGGTTGATGGTTCTCACTTTTTTCTTCCTTAACTTGCCAAGACAAGTTTTCAGCTAAATCATCTAGTGAAAGATCTTTGAACTCTCCCACATTCTCTTCGTTGTAACCGGTATGAACTTCCTCGCTGAACTGCTCCTCACTTGTGTGAGCCTCATCACTATTCTCACCATCATAATCCACTGACCTTCCAGTTTGCTTTCCATTACTAGTTGCATTAAAAGCACCCTGCATGAAGACAACATTGGAGCTTCTTGAGTCAGATTCCATGCTGGAAAGAGAGTCTTCCTTCTCGAGTTTGACTCTTTCTCCTCGAGGCTTCTTACTGCCTTCAGTCCATTGCTTTGCCTGATGAACCTCTTGAGCTGAATTACCCAAAATCTTCCCACCAACATTCTTTGTCCTGTTCTTCTCTTGCACACAACCCAGATCATACCTTCCCTTTGGACCAGTTTCTGTTAAAGACTTGCTAGTCCGATCTCCACTGTTCTCAGAATCAGCACCCACGGCAAAAGCAGACACTGCAAGGCTAGAATCCAAACTAGACTGCTTTACAAAACCATCAGCAAATCCTATAGTTGTCAATAAATTTGCAGATCCTACTGAACCCTCACTATTTTGCTTGATCTCAAGGGGCAAATACTGAGCTTTAGTTGGATTCCCAGAACCGGACAAACCCCGCTTCAAAATTTTACTAGTATGTACACGTGCACTTGCATAGCTAACAGATTCTCTCTTAATTCTCCTCCATTTCTTCAAGCCATATCTCTTTCTACCCCCAGGTGAACTCCCACCAGGAGATGTGGCATTCGGCGGAGGTGAAGTCCCCCCTTCTGCACTTTGAACAACCTCTTCTTTTGTATCCTCCCCCATCGATGTATTGGCACCAGAGTTTTCAGTGGAAACAAACTTACCAACATCATTAGGATAAGTCCCATTATTCTTTATCTCGCGGCCATCATCATGTGGAATTCTATGTTGGGCTACTTCATTGTCTTCCCCCGATTCAAGAACCGAACATTCCCTCGTCAAATGACTCAAATCCATATCCAAAATCCTGGTTCTCTCACAGTCATCACCCCCACCAAAACCAGCGATATCAAGATCAAGATCAAGAACAAGAACTATCATGCCAGTTCATAGTCAAAGAACAGCAAAATCCCAGAAAGATCAACCTCTGTTTGGGCAAATTTAAGGAGAAAAAATGATCAAATTCCAATTCGATATCAAGTGGATAAATGTGAATGTATTAATTTTAGGACAATTAAAAGTGGGAAAAGACAGAGATGCAAAGAGCAAAAAAGCTGAGGAAATGATGCTCTCGAACTGGGAGTGGAAATTACAATCCAGGAAATTGATAATTGAATTAAAAAGAGCGAGATTAGAGAGAGAGAGAGAGAGAGAGAGAGAGAGGCGCACCTATCGTCAATATCACGAGTCTTCAATAAATGAAGCTTTGAAGAGGATGATAGATGAACGGAAGGGCACGAGAACCCTCTGGATCGGTTGGATTTGCAGTTTTGTAGCCAAAACAAGATTTATTAGAGTTTCCAATCGATTAGACAGAGGAAATCGTCCCCATCCCAAATAATTCCAATTTTGTATTTTAGAGTTGATATTCTATCAAATGAATTTGCATGGAATTTTAATATGTATAAACAAAATATTCTATTAATTTACGTAATAATACTAATTTTTTTATATTTAAAATTTAAATTTATATTATTTTAAATAAAATTTATTTTTTGATCAATTACATTAGATCGATATACATATTAATATATCGTTATCTTTACAATTAAAATTTTCTATTTATAGATATAGTTTTGTACAATATATTAAATCTATTTTATAATTTAACATATCATATAAATTATATTAATTTATAAATTATTTTTTATAATTAATTTTTCTAAACTTTTAATAGCCGACCCGGACCCGACCCTTGGTTGATTATCATCTTACTTCAGGATGGGAATTTTGAGTCCACCATCACCGCACCGCCAAGTGATTGGCTTTCCAACCTTTTATGCAATAGTTTTTTATTTTTTATTTTTTGTGAATATTTTCCTAGAGAGTGATTGCTTAACGATGATAAAGGCACTCCAAGGAGAACATCAGATTCCTACTCAATTTTACATGTTTAGATTCCTACTCAATTTTACATGTTTTGGTGCAGGAAACACAAGGCTTAATGAAGATGTGTAAAGCTTGTAATGTCCAACATGTTCACAGACTAAGTAACGAGGTTGCTCATTGCTTAGCTCATTATGATTGGCAGTAGATGATGTAGCTATGTGGGGGCAGTTACGCCTATGTAATGTCCAAAATATTGCACGATTGGACATAAAACCAATTATTAATACTTCACCGATACCTAATTAACAAGGAAGACGAAAAAACGTTCCACATGATAACAATGAAACTTAACATTCAAATATTTCATGCCTATATACTTTGATATTATTACACACAAAAATAAAAAAATAAAAAATCCGCTGCTCTCATGCTTAGGTCGGTACCACCACCACCACCACCCCCCCAGGTGGAGGCGATGACTGCAAGACAAAATACCAAACCACCATAACAAGAAATATCAACTGTATTAAAAAACACGATGTCAGTTTACACGCCCTCTGCAACTTTAAAACCTCTTTAGCCCCAACTCTATCCCCACAGTACGTCTCCACCTCTGGCTGTTTCTCCAGCATCATGGCCTTGCTTTGTGCCTCTCCAAGTTTGTTCTGAACCTGTGCTTGCTTCCCAGCCACAAAACTTTGTTCCTTTGAGACTTGTTCAGCTGCAGCATCCTTCATTTTCTGTACTGTCCTTATTATTGCCAGGTGCTCAACCTCAGCTTCAATCTTTTGCTTGAAGAGACTCTCAAGCTCAATCTCTGTCTCTCTACATTTTTCATCCTGTATCCCTATGGAGGTGCTTGATTCTTCCCTTGGTGACTTGCTCCTGCTTATTGTGGCCTCAAGTTCAACAATCCTCAAGTCCTTTGCCTCAAGCATGGCCCCCGTCTCCTCCAATTTGCTCTCCAAAAATCTCAAATCCTTCATCAAGCTTAATACTTGGGATTCCAAGGAAGTCAAAGCAGTTTGTCTATTCTTTACAGATCCCAGCCGTTCAGGTGAGCTTGGCATGTAGGTCTCTGAATCAGTAGTAGTGAAATCTGCTGGCATACATCGACCAGTAGTTGATCTGTCATGTGGTGATGTAGGTTCCTTTCCGATATCCTTTAGCTTATGAACTTCTGCCACAGTACCACAGAAAGTTTATTAGCTTAAAATGTTAATAAAAACCTGTCATAGCCTAAATTTTCATTAGGAACCATTCCACAGATAAAAGTCCAAAAGAACTTCAGCATAAAGCATGTAGTTGTTTCAAGCCAATGGGACATGTTAACTTTTGTATGCTTATTCCCAGGTCATGGCCTCAATATACTTAAATAACTATGACTACAGTTAAACGAATATCATAGAGAATGAGGGGCAAAATATTTAGGCTTAACAGTAAAGAGAAAATGTTGAACCCTAAAGAGAATGAACAGAGTAAGAGACCCAGGATCTTCCTCTCCGTAGTGCTTCTTGAGGCTCCACTCCCCTTCCCAAAATTCCCTGGGGGATAAGCAACACCCCAATAGCCCCCAAATTGAAATTACACCCTAACTTGCAAATGAAGACCCCCATTTTCATTTTCTCCCGTGGTTCTATCTCTCCAAGTGCAACACTCCACCCTGCTGTTTCATGTCATCCACAAGATGGCATCAGGTCTTCAGTGAAAGCTAATTCACTGAACTTGTGACGAGGGTATCGGAAACTCACATCCCCTTTCCATTTCACCAATGAACAAATTGGAGAATAGCAGCAGTATTACATTGTGAAAGAATTGTACAAGGTGGTGAGCCCGATGATGACGCCAAGGACTGTCCTCTCACCCCTCCACCACCATGATGACCCCCAACAAGACGTCACCAATCCCCCCATCTGATCCTCGTGTATTTGACAGTCCACAAATAAATCAAACTCGGGTTTTTATGATTTTCAGCTTACAGTGACAGATCACCAAAGGACAGAATCAGAGTGTATGCAGCAAGCTTGACCTCCTAGATTTTCTCCAAGGTAGAATTGCTTCAGAGCATTTGATTGAAAATTATGCAGAAAATTGAACTAAAATATTTTAACAACTTCAGTTAAATTATTTTTACTTCCAATTGTTTGAATGTTTAGAGAACAAACTTGGAGCTTTTTTAGCAACGAAGAAACTGAAAACACAGATGGAATGGTTACAGAAAATACAGATGGTGTGGTTAGTGTCAATACAAGGCCATAAATTATGCCTTGTTAATAGCTATTAATCTAGGCAGTATATACTCTCATAAATAGGAGAGGAGATTTAGCTTACCTTGTATAGCTTCCTAAAATCACTCTATGTAAATTAGCTAGCTTACCATATATAGCTCCCTGAGATCAATTAGCATGTACTGATTTAAGTTTCCTTGTATAACTGGCAGTCTTGCCTATATAATGAAAGACCTTCTCAAAAGAGAGGACAATTCGAACCATTCTGTTATGGTATCAGAGCTATTCTCTAAGAAATCTCAGTCATAGTTTCTCAATCATAGCCTCAATACTTATGGAGAAGTCGGATAATGTTTGTGTCAGATTCACTGGCAAAAATTATGCTGCTTGGGAGTTTCAATTGTAGACCTTTCTCAAGGGTAAAGCACTGTGGGGACATGTAGATGGCAGCAGCAAAGGGTACTGCAGAATGGTCTGTGGTCGACAAGGCAGCTTGGGATGCCAAAGCTAATCAAATCATGTCTTGGATTCTTGGTTCTATGGAGACACATCTGATTCTTTCTCTGCGTCCTCATAGGTCTGCAAAGGCTATGTGAATTATTCCAAGCAAGTCTATAACCAAGACAACATTGCTAGGCACTTCCAGCTTGAGTTGGCCATTGCTAACTATACTCAGGGGGATCTATCACTATCAGTTCAAGACTATTACTCTGGTTTTCTGACTTCGTGGAATGATTATTCCGGCCTTGTTACAGCCAACGTCTCTGCAGTAGGATTGGAGGCAGTACAACATGTACACAAAACCAGCCAAAGAGACCAGTTTCTAATGAAATTGAGGCCTGATTTTGAATCTATTCGTGCCTCTCTAGTAAATAGAGATCCTGTTCCGACTTTGGAGGCGTTTTGGAGAACTCTTGTGTGAGGAACAACACCTCAATACTCAAAATATTATGGAGTAGTCTCATGTTGCTTCTGATACTGTCTCAGTTGCCTATGCTGCTCATGAAGGGGAAGGGTCGTGACATGAGCATCACAGTGCTATGGTTGCAAGAAATATGGCCATATTGCCCCTAACTGTCCTCAGAAATTTTGTAATTATTGCAAGCAACTATGGCACATTATTATGGATTGTACTATTCGTCCTTCACGCTCCAACAAGGTCTATCATGCTGTTGTTACTGGTGACTTACAGCCAGCTATGCCTGCTGCTACTGCTGCAACTTCTGCTGTTGCTTTACAGCCTCCAGCACCTTTTCTAACTTGAGAAACGATGCAAGAAATGATTGTGAGTACATTTTCAGCATTGAGTCTTCAAGGTACTGGTTCTTTATCTCCCTCTTGGATCTTAGACTCTGGTGCTTCTAATCATATGACTAGTTCTCTCCATGGTTTAAGTAACGTCAGAGAATATTGTGGCTCTTCACATATTCAAACAGCCAATGGCAGTGCTCTACCCATTGTGGAAGTTGGTGATGTATCTTCTTCCTTTAAGGATGTTCTTGTATCACCTAATCTCTTTGTGAATTTAGTTTCTGTTGGCCAGCTTGTGGACCAAAATTATGATGTACATTTTACTCATGGTGGTGGTGTTGTGTAGGATTAAGTGTCAGGGCAGTTGATAGCCAAGGGGCCTAAGCATGGACGTCTCTTTTCTCTACAACTGCATGTTCCATGAAGCTTACCTTCTTTCTCTGTACTATCTTTACTTTGTCATCCTAATTCTAGGATTCTATCTGATTTGTTGAAATCTGGTCTATTGAATAATAAAGAGCATTCTTCTTCCACTGTGTTTCCTGATTCAACTTGTAAACTTGGCAAAAGTAAGACTTTACCCTTTCCTTCTGAAGGAAGTAGAGACACCCACAGTTTTGAGATCATTCATCCTGATGTCTGGGGTATTAGTCCTATTATTTCTCATGCCCAAAACAAATATTTTGTGACATTTATTGATGACTACAGCAGATATACGCGGGTGTATTTCTTGCGGCACAAATCAAAAGTTTTTCATATGTTCAAACTGTTCTTAGCTCTTGTTGACACTCAATTTTCGGCTGCTGTTAAAATTCTTCTGTCCAACTCGGGTGGGGAATATATGTCCCATGAGTTCCAATCTTTCTTGCAATCTAAAGGTATTATCTCTCAACGCTCTTGTCCATATACTTCACAACAAAATCGAGTAACTGAACGAAAGAATCGTCATATTTTAGATGTTGTCCGGACAATGCTCATTGAGTCTTTGGTTCCTCCTACGTTTTGGGTAGAAGCACTTACCACAACAACCTTTCTTATAAATAGACTTCCTTCCCAAGTTTTGGATTTTGAGTCTCCATATTTGAGGCTTTATCATCACAATCCTACCTATACAAATCTTCAAATTTTTGGGTGTGTATTCTTTATGCATTTTCCCCCACCGGACAAAAACAAGCTTTCTACCCAATCCATCCGTTGTGCCTTCTTGAGATATAGTGTCACACAAAAGGGTTATTTATGCTATGATCCAAACTTGTTTCAAGGAATGCGCTCTTCTTTGAAAATCAATGGTTATTTCCTATGTCTTCCTCCAGAGTCTTCTGTTGCTTTCTTGTCTTCTTTTGATGACACTTTTAGTGCTCCCAGTACTTAGATTGAAAGGTTCTAGCCAGGCATGGTATACCAACGGAGACCTCCAGTGCTACCCCCTTCCGCTCTTGTCTTGCCATCTACTCCTTTGCGCCGCTCCTCTTGAGTATCCGGTCCTCCTGACCGTTATGGATTCCCATCACTTATGGCAGGTACTACTACTTCTGCATTGTTTGCCACTCTATCTTCCATTGCTATTCCTACTGGTTACTCAAAGGTAGTCAAAGAGAAATACTGGCAGCAAGCCATGTAGGAGGAACCATGTGCTCTTGAGGCTAATAAGACTTTGGAAGTGGTGGATTGTCCTGCAGGTGTGACTCCACTTGGATGTAAATGGGTCTATTCTATTAAAGTTAAGTCTGATGGTAGTTTGGACAGGTACAAAGTCTGCTTAGTAGCTCTTGGAAACTTTTACTTATTCTCTGTACACTTCATTGATATGATTAGCTTGATCAATTTTTTTTTTAATACACAACTAATCACATCAGTGAAGTGCGCAAAAAAGTATGCAAAAATGACTACAAATAAATTTTTTATTATTTGTAACCAAACTTCATTTCATGAACTCTAATTATTGTTATGCCTCTGAAAAATTGTCAAAAACATTTATACCCCTAAAAAGTTCTAATAATATTTGTATCCTCAAGAAACAAGTTCAATTCCAAAAAAATACATTTCCTATTTGTTGACGATGTGTTTGGCACACTGGGTACTAGTCTCAATTACCTGCAACACAAAGAAGATGAGGGGCTTGGGGTTGAAGGGTCACCTCCAATGCCTAAGTTTTTGGTTCCTTGGAGAGAATTCCAGTAAGCAAAAGAACGTAGGTCCCATATTCTAGCTTGTTGCCCTACTTTTATACCACTCGTTGAGATGGTATTACGCAAGAATATGGAGTAACTTACGAGGAAACTTTTGCTCCAATGGCCAAAATGACCACCATCCGCACAATTTTGGCTATATCCGCTTCTCAAATTTGGGGTTTGCACCAAATGGATGTGAAGAGCATCTTTCTTCACAGGGATCTCAAGGAAGATGTTTATATGCATCTTCCTGCAGGTTTACTTTCCACCCCTAATTCGGCAGTGTGCAAGTTGCGTTGCTCCTTGTATGGTCTCAAACAGGCTCCCCGTGCATGGTATGAGAAATTTACTTCTACCCTACTCAAGTTTGCTTTTCTCAAAAACAAGTATGATGCATCTTTGTTTCTTCACAAAACTGAGATTGGTGTGTCATTCTCTTAGTGTATGTTGACGACATAATCATCATGGGTACTGATTCAGTTCTAATCTCCCAATTAAAGCAGTATTTACAAGACTCTTTTCACATGAAAGATCTGGGATCTCTTACATATTTTCTTGGTCTAGAAATTACTGCTAGTTCACATGGTATTTTTCTGTCACAGCACAAGTATGCCCAGGATTTGGTGGCTGCTGCTGGTCTCCAGGACTCTAACCTTCTTGATACTCCCATGGAACTTAATCTCAAGCTGCGCAAAGAAGAGGGTGACTTGTTATCAGACCCTGTAGCCTATTGAATGCTGGTTGGCAGCTTGGTCTATCTTACAATTACTAGACCTGATATTTCCTATGCAGTTCAACAGGTTAGTCGGTTCATGGCTTCTCCTTGGCACCTTCATATGGCAGCAGTTTGACGAATGATTCGCTATGTCCATGGCACAGCTTTGCGGGGACTTCCTATCTTACAGGTACTTCACTTGATCTTGTAGCATATAGTGATGTTGATTATGCCGGGTGTAATGACACTCGACGTTCGACTACGGGTTGGTGTATGTTTCTTGGTCCGGCTCTTATTTCTTAGAAAAGCAAGAAACAGGACCATGTTTCTATGTCCTCTACTGAGTCCAAATATAGGGCCATGTCCCAAGCTTGCACTTGGCTTCTCTCCAGGTGGTCCTACTTCTCCTCATGCGGATAATACTAGTGCCATTCACATTTCAGCCAATCCCATCTTCCATGAACACACTAAACATATTGAGGTTGATTGTCACTTTATCCGTGAGGCGTTTGAAGCTCAGACTATCTTTCTTCCTCATGTGTCTAGCAATCTTCAAGTGGTAGATATTTTCACCAAGGCTCTCACACGGCAACAACATAGTTTTCTTACAAACAAATTGATGCTTATGGATAACCCCGAGGGGGGATGTCAAAAGAAGGCCATAAATTATGCCTTGTTAATGGCCATTAATCTGCCTTGTTAATAGCCATTAATCTAGGCTGTATATAATCTCATAAATAGGAGAGGAGATTTAGCTTACCATGTATAGTTACCTAAAATCACTTTATGTAAATTAGCTAACTTACCATATATAGCTCCCTAAGATCACTCTGTGTAATTAGTTATTAGCATGTACAGATTTAAGTTTCCATGTATAATTGGCAGTCTTGCCTATATAATGAAAGACTTTCTCAAAAGAGAGGACAATTCGAACCATTGTGCTAGTTAGAAGGTAGAGAATTATGCAGCAAATTGCTCAAAATGAGGTCAATATGATGCGCAGTTCAAGATTCCTCATTTTCCTATTTTTAACTACATTTTTTCTTTGCAATTGAATGGATTAATGAGCGAGGAAACTCACTGGAGAATGACAAATTGGTGTCAAATCGGGTCAACTTTGTATTCAGTTGGAGTTAATATTTGACAACGAAACAGAAGAAACTGACTTGAGTGATGCCATAAAAAGTGAGAGAGCTTCTGAATGGCTAACACAGATAAGAAGGATGGGCAGAGAGAGAAACAGAGAGAGGAAGTTGAGCTTTTGGGTTTGGTTTACTTCTGCAAAATGTTGGAAAACTAACAATAGGATGACATTGAGAATTATTGGGTGCTGCCAGTCTTTTTCAGAGATCCATGGCAACTTTCCATTGATGGGTGTAAAGATCTTCTTTACACCAGACTGGATTGAAGTCAAGAGTTTATTAACATATCTATCCTTTAAATAACTACATTTGCTTCTTATTAATCCTACCCTTCCTCTTTTCTTCCTTTACCTAGATTTCTAGAAGAACAATTACCCTCCAACCCTCTTCCTCTTCATGTATCTATCTCCCTTTTTATTAAGCACAAAACTTCCATGCAATGATGATCTATTATTGGAGAACTACAGTGCAGTAATTTTGGAACAAGAGCCAGAATTAAGAAACCTAGAATAGAATGGTCTAAATACAATATTGATACAACAATCTATAACTTTTCACAAACCACAGAAAAAAAATCATGCTCAAGGACAGTATTTCCTGCTTTCTGACTCAGTTTCTCCCCTCATAAAGGTGTCAACCCAAATCTGACAATCCACTCAGTTCCCAGCGTTGATGTCTAATTATCACTTGGCCAAAATACACCAAATAACATCCAGAGTACCAGAAATTAAAAAAAAAAAAACCAAACCAAACCACCTGAATTTCACACTTACTATAAATCTTTTACAGATCATTCCCACCATTGCAATAAAACTCCAATCCCTCGCCAGAGGCATATCTTGAGAAGCCCTGTAACAAATGCATTATACCTAGTTCTGTCAACCATCTTCTCCCCCATGCTCATTTGAAATCTCATCACCGGCGTTTCTCGCCGGGTGTGAGTTTCCTCGTGTTCCTCGACGCTCCTCGTCGGGAACTTCTCAGTTTCCGTTTTTGTTATCGTCGGGAATTTCTTCCCATTTCCGTCTTTTTCGTTTTTAATTTTGGTTTGCCGAGTTGGTGCAAGGGTGATGGGGATGCACAGAGAGGTTCACATAGACCAGAAGGTATTTACGTTTAAGAAGGAAGACGGGTGGTGGTGGAGAATCACGAAGAGCAGCCGCCGTGTGTTGAACTACATCTCTGTGGATCATGAAGCTTTGGGGTGGTTGGGTTATACGGTGAAGGAATGCGTTGCTTCATAGGGTTCACTGGAGTTCCTCAGCACCCGTAGAAAAGGACAACAGGTGCTAGTAGTGCAGAGGGGCTGTAACCCCAAAGGGAGCTTCTTCTCCATATTGGTGCTTGGCAACGAGGAGAGCTCTATTAATGGTGCCGGAAGGAAGAGAGAGGGATGGAGAAACTTCATGGATACTCTGAAGGAGCTCACTCCTTCTTCCCCTTTTTCGAGCGAGAGGAATAGAGTGCTGTTGGGTGGCGGAGATGGCGGCACATCTCGGGCTTTCCCTTCACATCTGATGGTAGACAGCTCACAGACCTACAGTGAGGTGACCCAAGCTCAGAGGGTTTAGACTCGAGCTACGAAGCATGCAGGGGTGCCAGAGACCATTTGGAGGATGTTTAGAAGGGGGATGGAGATGGCAGAGAGTTGTTGGGTGCAAATAAGGAAACCATGCTTAAAGTGTTGGTTATTATGGAGGAAAGGGTGGGGGCATTATTGGAAGAAATCGAATGCCTTAAACGCTGCGTTAAGGGAAAAGGAATTATGAAAGTGGGCTTGGGCCGTGAATCGGGCCCTAAAGGAAAACCTCAAGGGGGGCAGACTGGGCTTCAGACAGTAGGCTTTAGCATGCAGCTGGGCCAGGGGGGTATCAACACGATTCAGGCCTAAGCAAAAAACTGGTTGGGCCTAAAGTGAAGGCCTCGGGCCACGGGCCCAAGGGGATTTTAGGCTTACCTAAAAAGCCCTGTCTGGAAGCAGCATAGCCAGACAAAGGCTGGCCCATCGGGGTTTGGCCAGGCCCCAATGGAGATACATGTGCCGCTAACGGTGGCAACAACCAAGGAGGCTCCGACATCGGAGGTAGATCTGCCGCCAGTGGTGTTAGTGCAAAAATCAGCCACCGTTGGGAAGGAAAATGAAGAAATAGGCCTCAACACTGTCGGCGTTGGCCCGACGGGGTTGCAACCTTCATAGACAGCGATGACGACGACCAAGGAGGCTCCAATGTCGAAGGTAAATGTGTTGTTGGTGGTGCTAGTGCAAAAATCAGTTACCGTAGGGAGGGAAAAGGAAGATATACGCCTCAACACTGTCGGCGTTGGCCCTACGGGGTTGCAACCTCCACAGATAGTGACGGTGGTTGCCGGCGACGCTCCTCCAGAGGTGGCTATTGTAGTATTTGACAAGGAGGCTTTGGGTCTTGCAACGACAGTAGCTCTGTCCCAATGCGATGAAGAAATGGCCTCTGAAACATTGTTGGCAAAGTTTGAGGAGGGGGAGATGGGTTAGATTGTGCCGTTGGTTGAGTTTGAGGAGGAGGAGGAGAACGTGGAGTCACAAGTGGGTGCTTAAGATGAAGCTTGTGCGCAGGAGAAGGGGAAGGAGAAGGGGGAGTTCGAATGAGAAGGAGCTCTGTTCTTATGTGAGTCTCCCAGAGTAACAGAAGGAGGAGAGGGGTGTCCAGGAGATGATCCCACTCCTTTAAGGAGTATTCCTCCTTGTATCCCACTGGATTGGATTCTAAAAAAAGTGGAGGAGCCCCAAGATTCAATAGGAATATCCTGTAAAGGGTACAAAGAACAGTTCAAGGCACTCATTATCGCCATAGAGACAGGACATCAACATGGAGGAGCAGGGACAGAGAAATAGGGATTTAAAGATGCTAACTTAGTCTCTAATGTATGATGGAAAAGAGGGGAGCGCGAGTCGGGGATGTCACAAAGGAATGGCTGGAATAGTTGATTAATGTTACGTAAAATCCTGACCTAGAACGTAAGGGGGCTGAATGATATTAATAAACGCCTTCGAATAAGATCGTTGCTTAGGCAATGGAAGGTGGACATCATATGTTTGCAGGAAACTAAATTGAAACTTATCACAAGAAGAATTATTCAGAGTATCTGGGGCTGCCAATATGTAGGTTGGGCATATTTACCTTCGGATGGGGTGTCGGGAGGAATATTGGTTATGTGGGACAAAAGGGTGGTGAAGAATATTGATGAGTTTGTGGGAGAATATTTTGTGGGATGCTCGTTTAAAAATTCTGAAGATGACTTTGAGTGGGCTTTTGCTGGGGTATACGATCCTAATTTGGAGTGTGAACGGCAGTTACTTTGGGATGAACTTGCTGGTTTATGTTCATGGTGGGAGATTCCATGGTGTATAGGGGGGATTTAACGTAA
Source organism: Carya illinoinensis (assembly GCF_018687715.1). Taxonomy (NCBI): domain Eukaryota; kingdom Viridiplantae; phylum Streptophyta; class Magnoliopsida; order Fagales; family Juglandaceae; genus Carya; species Carya illinoinensis. The sequence goes on from NC_056763.1 coordinate 30,862,737, forward strand.
CAAGATTTCCAAGTGAAAGATCGGGAGAGGGTTAGCAAAACCATGCCATGGGGGAATTCTTAGATTTCATTTCAGAGTTGGGACTCATGGACATACCTCTCATGGGAGGTGACTTTACTTGGTCTAACAATCACGCCTGGTCAAGACTAGACAGATTCCTCATATCTTCTACATGGGAGATACAGTTTCCGAATTCATGCCAAAAAAGACACTCTCGGTTGTGCTCGGACCATTTTCCTATTATTTTAGATTGTGTGGGAATCCTGGGGGGCAAAAGGCCCTTTAAGTTTGAGAATATGTGGTTAAAATCTGAGGGGTTTGCAGAGTTTGTCAGGCAATAGTGGAGTTCTTACCAAATATAGGGCATTCCGAGCAAGGTATTGGCGGGAAAGTTGAAAGCCTTAAAGAAAGATTTGAAGACATGGAAATAACAGGTATTTGGTAATGTAGCAATACAGAAGTCTTTATTTCAAGAACTACAAATTTTGGAGGGTGTGGAAGATGAGGAAGGTCACAAAGGGCAAGTAGTTTCAGAGTTAGAAAGATTGATCTCAATGGAGGAGATCTCATGGAAGCAAAAGTCAAGGGCCTTGTGGCTTAGGGAGGGAGATAAATCTACAAAGTTTTTTCACCATGTGGCAAGTTCTCATAGGAGGTTAAATACAATCGAGTCCATGAACATCAATGGTGATTCAATTTCAGATCAAGCAAAATTTAAAGATTATGTAGCTGGACATTTTGAACATTTGTTGAAAGAACCGTATGCATGGAGGCCTACAGTTGATGGGTTAGCTTTTGAGGCCATTGATCAAAATAGTATGGCTTGGTTGGAGAGACCATTTGAAGAAGTAGAGGTACACCAAGTCATCAGGAAAATGAACAAAGATAAAGCTCCGTGGCCAGATAGTTTTACTATGGCATTTTTTCATACTTGTTGGGAGGTGATAAGAGAGGATTTTACGCTGGTTTTCAAGGAGTTCTTTACTTTTGGTAAATTTGAGAAGAGTCAGAATGCTACCTTCATTGCACTTATCCCCAAAAAGTCTGGTGCAAGAAAGGCACAAGATTTCCGGCCTATTAGTCTTGTGGGCAGTGTGTACAAGATACTCGCAAAAGTCTTGGCCAACAGGATGAGCTCGGTCTTGGATAAAATTATTTCGAAGTCCCAAAATGTCTTTGTACGAGGTAGGCAAATATTGGATTCGGTTCTTGTAGCCAATGAATGTTTGGACATCATGGTTAAGTCGAGGGTTCCGGGTATTTTATGTAAACTGGATATGGAGAAGGCTTATGATCATGTTAATTAGAACTTTTTGCTCTATTTACTGGGTCGTTGTGGTTTCGAAGAAAAATGGAGGGGATGGATGAGACATTGTATATCTACGGCTTGGTTTTCAGTCTTGGTAAATGGTGAACCTGTGGGTTTCTTTAATAGCTCGCGGGGGTTACAACAAGGTGATCCATTATCCCCTCTACTATTTGTGATTGTGATGAAGGTTCTAAGTAGGATGGTTTCGGCTACTATAGCAGGTGGATTCTTTTCAAGATTCTCAATGGGGAATCTTCATGGTCCCATTATTATTTATCATCTATTATTTGTAGACGATACGCTGCTGTTTTGTGATGATAATGTAAGGCATATTCAATCTTTGAAGGCCATTTTACGATGTTTCGAAGTGGCTTCCGGCTTAAAGATGAATTTCGCGAAGACAGAAATGGTGGCGGTGGGGGATGTAAGTAACATTCGGGGGTTGGCCAACATTTTGGGGTGTAGGGTTTCTTCGTTGCCAATGAAGTATCTTGACTTCCCTTTGAAGGCATCTTTTAAAGCTAAGACAATTTGGGCGGAGGTGGTAGAAAAATTAGAGTGTAGGTTGGCCGGGTGGAAAATGTTATATTTATCTAAGGGAAGGAGGCTCACACTTATTAAGAGCACTTTATCTAACCTTCCCACTTCTTTCTTGTCTTTATTTCCCCTTCCAACTAGCATTGCCTCTAAGAATGAAAAATTACAACGTGACTTTTTGTGGAGTGGTCTAGGGGATGAGTTTAAATTTCACTTAGTTGGGTGGGATAAGGTGTGTACACCTTTGCATGCGGGTGGTTTGGCGGTTCACAATGTGAGGGTTTTTAATAAGGCCTTACTAGAGAAATGGTTGTGGCGTTATAATTACAAGAGGGAAGCCTTATGGAAAGGAGTGATTGATGCGAAATATGGGAGTGCAAGGGGGGGGGGGGGGGTTGGTGCTCTAATGAGGAGAGGGGGGCATACGGTGTGGGGTTATGGAAGCATATAAGAAAAGGTTGGGGGGTATTTTCTAGTAACACCAGGCTGTGTACGGCGAATGGTCAGAGAACTAGTTTTTGGCATGATGTGTGGGTGGGTGATACGGCTCTTAAGGTGGCTTACCTTGCTATTTTCCGCATTACAGGGGAAAAAGACGCGAGTGTGGCTGATTTGTGGTGTACTATATATGATGCCCAAGCTTGGAACATAAATCTTACTAAGGAGGCTCATGACTGGGAAGTTAGTATGCTGGTGGAGTTTTTTAACCTACTCCATAACATCTCCCCTAATGTTTTAACTGAAGATAAAGTTGGTTTGGCGACCATCTCGAAAAGGGAAATTCTCGGTAGGTTCTTTTTATGAGACTATTACAGCCCAACTTTTCGTGGAAGAGCATATGGAGGAGTAAAGCACCTCCTAAGGCGGCATTCTTTGTCTGGACAGTAGCCCTTGGGGAGATCCTAACCATTGATAATTTAAGAAGGCGTGGTCTTAGAATGATGGATTGGTGCTGTATGTGTAAAAAGAGTGGGGAAACAGTGGACCATTTACTCCTACATTGTGATTTTGCCAAGGATACTTGGAATCATTTTTTTAGTAGAATGGGGCTAGCATGGACAATGACGGGAAGGGTAGTTGAGTTATTGGTGAGTTGGAGAGGGATCTCAGGGACAACACAGATTGCAGCATTGTGGAAAATGGCCCCCATTTGTATCTTATGGTGTATCTGGAGTGAAAAAAATGATAGATATTTTGAGGATCAGGAAAGATCTGTAGAAGAATTTAGGAGTTTTTTATGAAAGACTTTGTTTTTGTGGGCCTTTGTTTTAGAGTTCAATGGTCTCAGCTTCCATGATTTCCTTGTAACAATTTCTAGCTCTTAAAGTGGTGTATTCACATGTATACTTCCAGTGTACCTAGCTTATGCCTTTCTCCCCCAACTACTACAACAAACACTCATGTCATTCAAAAATCAAAACAATTTCCAGGAGGGACTAAATAAAATTATATAATGGAACTCAAATAGAAACTTGTAGGCGCATGATAATATTTTACTCATCATAGTTTAGCCATAGTGTCTACCCCCCCTCCCCCTCTCTCCCAAGTAAACTTTCAACGCCAAACACCTTAATGTGATCTGCCTAGTATATATAGGGTCCAAAGAAACTCTAGCCTCCCGCCCAACTGATCAATACTGTTGATCTACTCTGATCCTCTCTCAGATTTAAGCCACAAACAACTCAATTCCTTGTCTCATGCCACACAAAGATTTTGGGCATATCTTGAATTAAAAATTCCCAAACCTATGAGCTTTACCATGAATGGATCCCCCCCCCCCCGCGCAGCGGCCCCACAACCACCTTGGACTGTTATTCTGACAGATTAGGCTAGCCAGAGAGGATAAACCCTTTGAAGATCCAGTAAGAGGTGCAAGCATGATCCTGTATCGTAAATACATTGGCATTTTTTGTTACGAGATGATAAAAATGACTTGTACTGTATCATCCTCCTAATTCCTTCTATTGATAACCACCGGAAATGAGTAGAAAAGAAACTTCTGATACAACCAATGCTAGACTATTTCAGCTGGGATCATCAAATTAGGAGAAACCCAACAGTAACTCATGGGACACAGCATTAGCAAGGAATATAAAGCATCATAACAACGGGTATCGGAGTTTTCCTGATAGGGGTAAATCAAACCTTTTTCCAGTGCTTCTTGCACAGACTGGAGGCTAAAGAGAGAATCAACCAAAGGATCCCGATCTGTTGAGGGTTGATGGTTCTCACTTTTTTCTTCCTTAACTTGCCAAGACAAGTTGTCAGCTAAATCATCTAGTGAAAGATCTTTGACCTCTCCCACATTCTCTTTGTTGTAACCAGTATGAACTTCCTCGCTGAACTGCTCCTCACTTGTGTGAGCCTCATCACTATTCTCACCATCATAATCCACTGACCTTCCAGTTTGCTTTCCATTACTAGTTGCATTAAAAGCACCCTGCATGAAGACAAAATTGGAGCTTCTTGAGTCAGATTCCATGCTGGAAAGAGAGTCTTCCATCTCGAGTTTGACCCTTTCTCCTCTAGGCTTCTTACTGCCTTCAGTCCATTGCTTTCCCTGATGAACCTTTTGAGCTGAATTACCCAAAATCTTCCCACCAACCTTCTTTGTCCTGTTCTTCTCTTGCACACAACCCAGATCATGCCTTCCCTTTGGACCAGTTGCTGTTAAAGACTTGCTAGTCCGATCTAAACTGTTCTCAGAATCTCTACCCACAGCAAAAGCAGACACTGCAAGACTAGAATCCAAACTAGACTGCTTCATAAAACCATCAGCAAATCTTATAGCTGTCAATAAATTTGCAGATCCTACTGAACCCTCACTATTTTGCTTGATCTCAAGGGGCAAATACTGAGCTTTAGTTGGATTCCCAGAACCGGACAAACCCCGCTTCAAAATTTTACTAGTATGTACACGTGCACTTGCATAGCTAACAGATTCTCTCTTAATTCTCCTCCATTTCTTCAAGCCATATCTCTTTCTACCCCCAGGTGAACTCCCACCAGGAGATGTGGCATTCGGCGGAGGTGAAGTCCCCCCTTCTGCACTTTGAATAACCTCTTCTTTTGTATCCTCCCCCATCGATGTATTGGCACCAGAGTTTTCAGTGGAAACCAACTTACCAATATCATTAGGATAAGTCCCATTATTCTTTATCTCGAGGCCATCATCATGTGGAATTCTATGTTGGGCTACTTCATTGTCTTCCCCCGATTCAAGAACCGAACATTCCCTCGTCAAATGACTCAAATCCATATCCAAAATCCTGGTTCTCTCACAGTCATCACCCCCACCAACAAACAGCCATATCAAGATCAAAATCAAGAACAAGAACTATCATGCCGGCTCATAGTCAAAGAACAGCAAAATCCCATAAAGATCAACCTATGTTTGGGCAAATTTAAGGAGAAAATGATCAAATTCCAATTCGATATCAAGTGGATAAGTGTGAATGTATTAATTTAAGCACAATTAAAAGTGGGAAAAGACAGAGATTCAAAGAGCAAAAAAGCTGACGAAATGATGCTCTCGAACTGGAAGCGTAAATTACAATCCAGGAAATTGATAATTGAATTAAAAAGTGAGAGAGAGAGAGAGAGGCTCGCCTATCGTCAATATCACGAGTCTTCAATAAATGAAGCTTTGAAGAGGATGATAGATGAATGGAAGGGCACGAGAACCCTCTGGATCGGTTGGATTTGCAGTGTTGTAGCCAAAACAAGATTTATTAGAATTTCCAATCGATTATACGGAGGAAATTACCCCCATCCCAAATAATTCCATTTTTGTATTTTAGAGTTGATATTCTATAAAATAAATTTATAAGACATAATTTTATACAATATATTAAATCTATTTTATAGAAAAATAATTTTATAATTTAATATATTATATAAATTATATTAATTTATAAAATTATTTTTATAATTAATTTTTTAAAACTTTTAATAGCCGACCCGGACCCGACCCTTGGTTGATTGCCATCTTCTTTCATCGATTGGGATGGCTCGATATAGAGTTTTGAGTCCGCCACCACCGCACCGCCTTGTGAGTGTCCGCGACGAGCGTTTAGATCAACTAATAGGATGTTGACCACATTTTGATGCCAGAAGCTTAGCTAGCCGTTGATTGGCTTTCCAACCATTTATGCAATAGTTATTTATTTTTTATTTTTTGTGAATATTTTCTTGATCTTTTTTTTAAAGACTTTTAACTCCAAGTATGTGGCAGTGCCCTTGTTATAATCGCAAGTCCAACATCACAAGATATATGCTTGGATTATTCTAGAGAGTGATTGCTTGATGATGATAAAAGCACTCCAAGAAGAAAAGCAGATTCCTACTCAATTTTACTTGTTTTGGTGCACGAAGCACAAGGCTCAAGGAAGATGTGTAAAGTTGGTAATGCCCAGCATGTTCATAGACTAGGTAACGAGATTGCTCATTGCTTAACTCGTTATGCTTGGCATGTAGATGAGGTAGATGTCCAAAATATTGCACGATTGGACATAAAACCAATTATTAATACTTTCACCGACACGTAATTAACAAGGAAGACGAAAAAACTCCACATGATAACAATGAAACTTAAAATTCAAATATTTCATACCTAGATACTTTGATATTACACAAAAAAAAAAAAAAAACCCGCTGCTCTCATGCTTAGGTCGGTACCACCACCACCACACCCCCAGGTGGAGGCGATGACTGCAAGACAAAATACCAAAACACAATAACAAGAAATATCAACTGTATTAAAAAACACGATGTCAGTTTACACGCCCTCTGCAACTTCAAAACCTCTTTAGCCCCTACTCTATCTCCACAGTACGTCTCCACCTCTGCTTGTTTCTCAAGCATCATCGCCTTGCTTTGTGCCTCTCCAAGTTTGTTCTGAACCTGCGCTTGCTTCCCAGCCACAAAACTTTGTTCCTTTGAGAATTGTTCAGCTGCAGCAACCTTCATTTTCTGTACTGTCCTTATTATTGCCAGGTGCTCAACCTCAGCTTCAATCTTTTGCTTGAAGACACTATCAAGCCCAATCTCTGTCTCTCTACATTTTTCATCCTGTATTCCTATGGATGTGCTTGATTCTTCCTTTGGTGACTTGCTCCTGCTTATTGTGGCCTCAAGTTCAACAATCCTCAAGTCCTTTGCCTCAAGCATGGCCCCCGTCTCCTCCAATTTGCTCTCCAAAAATCTCAAATCCTTCATCAAGCTTAACACTTGGGATTCCAAGGAAGTCAAAGCAGTTTGTCTAATCTTTACAGATCCCAGCCGGTCAGGTGAGCTTGGCATGTAGGTCTCTGAATCAGTAGTAGTGAAATCTGCTGGCATACATCGACCAGTAGTTGAACTGTCATGCTGTGATGTGGGTTCCTTTCCGATATCCTTTAGCTTATGAACTTCTGCAACGGTACCACAGAGAGTTTATTAGCTTAAAATGTTAATAAAAACCCGTCATAGCCTAAATTTTCATTCGGGACCATTCCACAGATAAAAGTCCAAAAGGACTTAAGCATAAAGCATGTAGTTGTTTCAAGCCAATAATGGGAAATGTTAGTTTTTGTATGCTTATTCCCAGGTCATGGCCTCAATATACTTAAATAACTCTGACTACAGTTAAACGAATATCATAGAGAATGAGGGGCAAAATATTTAGGCTTAACAGAAAAGAGAAAATGTTGAACCCTAAAGAGAATGAACAGAGTAAGAGACCCAGGATCTTCCTCTCCGTAGTGCTTCTTGAGGCTCCACTCCCCTTCCCAAAATTCCCTGGGGGATAAGCAACACCCCAATAGCTGGACTCCACCTAAAAACTCATTTAACAAATCCGCAAGATGGATTAAAACACAAACTGTCTTTCTCCAGAAAGAAAAATCCATAACTCCTCTCTCAAGATGGCATCACGCCTTCAGTGAAAGCTAATTCACCAAACTTATGACAAGACAATCTGACCATTCCTAATTACGCATTGCTAACACGAGCATAACTTCCATCACATCTTGGTGTAAACCAATACACCACCAAATTGAAATTACACCCTAACTTGCAAATTAACACTCCCATTTTCATATTCTCCCATGGCTCATCTCTCCAAGCGCAACACTCCACCCTGCTGTGTCATGTCATCCACAAGATGGCATCAGGCCTTCAGTGATAGCTAATTCACTGAACTTATGACAAGGGTATCAGCAACTCACATCCCTTTTCCATTTCACCAATGAACAAATCGGAGAATAGCAGCAGTATTACATTGTGAAAGAAGTTGTACAAGGTGGTGAGCCCGACGATGATGCCAAGGACTGTCCTCTCACCCCTCCACCACCATGATGACCCCCAACAAGACGTCACCAAGCCCCCCATCTGATCCTTGTGTATTTGACAGTCCACGAATTAATCAAACTCGGGTTTTTATGATTTTCAGCTTACAGTGACAGATCACCAAAGGACAGAATCAGAGTGTATGCAGCAAGCTTGACCTCCTAGATTTTCTCCAAGGTAGAATTGCTTCAGAGCATTTGATAGAAAATTATGCAGAAAGCTGAACTAAAATATTTTAACAACTTCAGTTAAATTATTTTTACTTCAAATTGTTTGAATGTTTAGAGAACAAACTTGGAGCTTTTTTTTAGGAACGAAGAAACTGAAAACACAGATGGAATGGTTACAGAAAATACAGATAGTGTGGTTAGAAGGTAGAGAATTATGCAGCAAATTGCTCAAAATGAGGTGAATATAACGCGCGGTTTAAGATTCCTCATGTTCCTTTTTCAACTACATTTTTTTCTTCGCAATTGAATGGGTTAATGAGCGAGGAAACTCACTGGAGAATGACACGAAAATCGGTGTCAAATCGGGTAAACTTTGAATTCAGTTGGAGTTAATATTCGACATAATTCCTACTATTTATGACCACCGGAAATGAGCAGAAAAGAAACTTCTGATACAACCAATGCTAGACTATTTCAGCTGGGATCATCAAATTAGGATAAACCAAACAGTAACTCATGGGACACAGCATTAGCAAGGAATATAAAGCTTCATAACACTGGGTATCAGAGTTGTCCTGATAGGGGTAAATCAAACCTTTTTCCAGTGCTTCTTGCACAGACTGGAGGCTAAAGAAAGAATCAACCAAAGGATCCCGATATGTTGAGGGTTGACGGTTCTCACTTTTTTCTTCCTTAACTTGCCAAGACAAGTTTTCAGCTAAATCATCTAGTGAAAGATCTTTGTCCTCTCCCGCATAGCTAACAGATTCTCTCTTAATTCTCCTCCATTTCTTCAAGCCATATCTCTTTCTCCCCCCAGGTGAACTGCCACCAGGAGATGTGGCATTCGGCGGAGGTGAAGTCCCCCCTTCTGCACTTTCAACATCCTCTTCTTTTGTATTCTCCCCCGTCGATGTATTGGCACCAGAGTTTTCAGTGGAAACCAACTTACCAATATCATCAGGATAAGTCCCATTATTCCTTATCTCGCGGCCATCATCATGTGGATTTCTATGTTGGGCTACTTCACTTTCTTCCCCCGATTCAAGAACCGAACATTCCCTCGTCAAATGACTCAAATCCATATCCAAAATCCTGGTTCTCTCACAGTCATCACCCCCACCAAAAAACAGGCATATCAAGATCAAGAACAAGAACTATCATGCCAGCTCATAGTCAAAGAACAGCAAAATCCCAGAAAGATCAACCTCTGTTCGGGAAAATTTAAGGAGAAAAATGATCAAATTCCAATTCGATATCAAGTGGATAAATGTGAATGTATTAATTTAAGCACAATTAAAAGTGGGAAAAGACAGAGATTCAATGAGCAAAAAACTGAGGAAATGATGCTCTCGAACTGGAAGTGCAAATTACAATCCAGGAAATTGATAATTGAATTAAAAGGAGTGATATAGAGAAAATGAGAGAGAGAGAGAGAGAGAGAGAGAGAGAGAGGGGGGCACACCTATGGTTAATATCACGAGTCTTCAATAAATGCAGCTTTGAAGAGGATGATAGATGAATGGAAGGGCACGAGAACCCTCTGGAGTCTGGATCGGCTGGATTTGCAGTTTTTTAGCCAAAACAAGATTTATTAGAATTTCCGATTGATTATACGGAGGAAATCGCCCCCATCACAAATAATTCCATTTTTGTATTTTAGAGTTGATATTCTATCAAATAAATTTATAAGACATAATTTTATATCATATATTAAATCTATTTTATAAAAAAAATAATTATATAATTTAACATATCATATAAATTATATTAATTTATAAAATTATTTTTATAATTAATTTTTTAAAACTTTTAATTACTTCAACAATTGGGATGGCTAGTTCTAGAGTTTTGAGTCCACCATCACCGCACCGCCTAGTGAGTGTCCGCCACGAGCGTCTAGATCAAGTTATAGGATGTCGGTCACACTTTGATGCCAAACGCTTAGCTAGCCGTGGATTGGCTTTCCAACCATTTATGCAATAGTTTTTTATTTTTTATTTTTTTTGTGAATATTTTCGGGATTTTTTTTTTAAATGTGCCTTGATATAATCGGGTGGACCAACCGGGTCAAAACACATACAATGAGCATTGAATCGCATAGTCCGACATCTAAAGATAGAGAAAAACTCTAGGCCGGTAGGGTGAGGATATTATTTTTACACCCACAAATGAAAACTTGCCACATATGAGTTCCAAGAAACAAATATCTACACTGCATGCAGAAAAAGAACCCCTTCCCAGTTCCTCTTCCTTCTCAAATTTGAAAAATAATAAAATTACTTTTTATTTATAATTTGTATATAACTATGTAGAAAAATAATATTATTTTAAATTTTATTTTGACTTTATTAAAGATTTGACGTGTTAAAATATAATATAAAATTATTATTATATTTAAAATTATTTATAAGTTATAAATGAGTCAGTAGTGTATCATTACCCCTCCAATTTTCTTCTTTTCCCTCCTTCTCGCGCAACAAATTTTACAGGAGAAGAGTTGCCATTGTCATGCCCTGCCTTGATCAAGGTTTATATATATATAAACAAAACCTATTCAAATTTACAAGCCTTATTGCTTGGTTCAAAAGAGTGAAAAAACTGTCATATTTTCCAAATACTTCTTGGATCGGAAGTAGATTTGCTTTATTAAGCTAGTCTAAAAGCAAATTTGCTTTATCACCCTCATTTTTTTTCTCATTTTCTCACCAACCAAATGGCGTCCACAGTACCTATTATTTCTGTTTTTGCCATTTTTTTTATTTTTCTCACCTACCATATGGTGTCCAGATTTGCTAGTCTAAAAAACATATCAAATAAGTACAAAATAAAACAGAAGGGGGTGGGGGAAGGGAGAGGGAGAGCGAAAGACAGATCAAAGGGGCATGCGGCTGCAAAGTGGAGTTTGTTGAATCATCTATGTGGCAGCTCTTGATTGGTAGGTGTAAAAATAGAGTATACACCTGACCGGCTCGGAGCTTCACCCCACAAGATATTTTCTTGGATTATTCTATAGAGTCATTGCTTGATGATGATAAATGCAGTATTCCAAGAAGCAACAACAGATTCCTACTCAATTTTACATCTTTTGGTGCAGGAAACACATGGCTTAATGAAGATGTGTAAGGTTTGTAATGTCCAACATGTTCATAGACTAGGTAACGAGATTGCTCATTGCTTAGCTCTCAACAAGGTAACGAGATTGCTCATTGTTTGGCATGTAGATGAAGTAGCTATGTGGGAGGCAGTTACTCCTATGTCTATCTCTCAACAAGAAGACTTCATTAGAAATAAACAAAATATTTTAAGTGCATGAAATAAAATTATACATATTCTACAAAAGATACTAACTTAGAGAGGTGGGTCTTTTTCGCTATGAAATTCCAACAAATATTGTGGGATTTTGATCAAGGGTGTGTTACCTAACATATTGTTAGTTGTTGTCTATTGTGCAATAAAATGCGCGTACCGATTTTGAGAACAAGATGTTTTTGACATTGTCCATTCCTCAAAGTCTCATAGTAGAAAGAGTGTGTCACTGATGATACCCTCTATAATCCAATCCATATTCTGATGTGGATGTTTCAAGGCTTTTATGACTTTTTGTGAATCTCTCTCTATGATAATCTTTTTTTTATCTATGTTGAGTATGCCTCTAGGACTCTGATGCTAGCTGCCTTAGCTTCTCCTTGGTGTGGATTGCAACTGGGTGAGAATTTAGTTACCACAAACTGAATTGATCCATTGGGTGCTCTTCGTATTACTGCTGAGATGCTGCCACAAGGTCTTATTGCCACATCAAATGTGATTAAGAAAAGGTTTTGTGATGAAAGGAGCCTTTCAGGAAATTTGTTCAGAGTTTTCTAGTCCCATGCCTTATTGTGATATTTGAATGTGTTGAGAACTTGTCTTGCATAGAGGTCTATGGGATTGGATTTGGATTCATGTATAGTTCTTTTTCTACAGTGCCACAAAGTGTCCATTGCAATTATTGCATACAGTTGGAGGTTGTGAGAGTCTGACCTTGTGATGTTTAGTTGTTTAAAGGATCTAGCAATGATAGAATCCAGCTTATGATATCATTCTCTCCCGCAATAGAAATGTCTAGTGGCCATGGTGACTGCCTCCATAGAATTCTGGAATAAGGGCACTTGAAGAAAATATGAGAAGTACTGAAGTAGTTTCTTCATCTGTATTGCAAAGGGGGCAAAGGGTTTGATTTTCATTGAGATTTATACAAATCTTAAGCAAAGATCTGGTGGGTAGAATATTGTTTAACACTTTCCACAGAAAAAGCTTTAGCCTATCTTGAATTTTCAAGGACTACACCTTCTTCCCAGGTTGTTGAGGAATGCAGTGATTGTGATGTGCAATCAAACAACTAACTAGAAGATTGTCTCACTGATTAAAAAAAACATCCATATTCTAAAAAGACTAACCATGCAATCAAACATTCAACTACTTGTAGTTGGCAACATATATTTTATTGTACATGATATTTTACATATCTTCTAATTTTTATTCTATATATATGAATTCTTACACAAGATCATTTGGTTCCCCTATATCAAATCGGAGTCGATGCGAAAGTCGCCCAGCTTCAATACGGATTTTAGTATTAGACACACATATATGCTTGTTCCATTTTCTTAGAATAGAGCGAGGTCGAGGTTTAAGACAAGCTGGCAATGACCCACAAATCCACAATGACCCATGCATTGCATCCTTCAGATCGGTTCTGAGCATGGACAGGGTCGCATAGTTTTTCTTCGCATTGTAAGAACTAAGTCATTGGAGATAGAGAAACAAAAAAATAACTGAAGAGAATTGAAAAACTGAAATTGAACGAGCGAGTAAAAACTACAGAAACTCCTACCTAATTCTGGGTTATCATGCCTTGGCAGTTGGCACTTGGTATACCCCACAAGCTAGGCTAGCTATAAGATTCGCTGCTACACGTACAATATAACGGTGGGGTCGCTCTTTAAATAAATAAATAAAAACTAGTTGTGACGGACCATGGCAGTCCATTGTGACCGTACGTGTATCTGCATGTGCATGCGTTTATCGCTCCCGAATTTTTCTTCTTGGAGTACACCGGACCTTACAAATGTGAGCGTTGTACCCACCAAAACAACCTGAGAGAGATGAAAATTACCGTGAATATTGACACTATATATAAAGCCAATGAGATCGGTATCCTTCCTCACAAACTTCGTATATATTTAGGTTTGTCACGATCGAGTAACTACAAAGGTTAACTTTGATATTCGATCGGCTCTATGCATAGTTGATCTCAAGTACAAAGGGACCTTTTGGCGGTCGCTCCAAATTAGACAGGTAGTTATATATATATATATATATATATATATATGTATTGTTTCTATAATAGTCTTGCTTTCTAACTCTATTTAAATCTGGCCGCTTTTTATTTGGAGCGGATACAAGGGAAAGATCAATCACAATTTGGTTTGGTCAGCCACTATATCTAGCAGGAAAAAGTAACCAGATGTAGACATTCAACACAATGTCACAATTGATTGTGAAGACCTTGCATAGAGGTCTAGCTATAAAATTAGAAGGTTAAAACACATGAGAAAGGCAGCTGGAACTGACAAAATTTAACCCCCCCACCACAAAAAAAGAAGAAATAGCAGAGAGAGAATATTTCTCAAAGGGTCGCCCAACGTACGTCCATTGACTGTGAGCAAAAGTTCCTTGTCAACTATTATTCATAGATTGCAGATTGCTTTCTGGTCGATGGGTAGCTTGAAGAGTGCCCGAGGAGAGAAGCCTCATAAGCTGCGTAATTTGTGGACCATCACTCTGGTATGCTCAAATATATATATATATATATATATATATATACCACACCAGCTCAAGCAGATATTTCCACAGCTAAACTTGTGTTTAGGTTCTCTTTTTTATCAACTGCCATCGTTTTTGTCATCTCCGGATGTTTCTGCCAATCAGTAGCAGTTCGAGATTTCATTATGGGTTTGAAGAAAAACCTGATTTGCGATCAGAAACAAATGGCCCATCCCAAAAAAAAATCGTCAACTAGGTCAAGCTTGGAGAATTATACAGTGCAGATCTCAGATGACCTGTTGAGGATGATGCAGCGAAAAAAGGGCTCTGCTGCAGCACGCTAGAACCTTCCGAAGTACAACTCCACCTAGCAGAACTTGCATTAGCTCCTCGGGAGGGGATTGCATGAAAGCTGGCTTTGGGCACCGCTGGTAATTCACCGAGTAGAGAATGGTCCTGTGACTGATAATAAGATAAAGAATTCACATCTCTTGAGTTGTAGTCTGAAATCATTGGAATCGGTATGCCAGATGAAACTACCTTGCTTTCCCTCAACCCTGCAGAGTACTTTGTGACATCAGTGGTCAAGTTGGCTTCACTAGCTGCTATGTCATCAACCATGATAATTTCTCTATTAGCATTGACAGCAGAACGAGCACTCATCTGTTGGTAGTCAGGCATTGTTAAGCATTTCTGCATATTATATGTGGGTGCATAAATTGGTCTATTCTTGGACTTATTCTGTTCAGCTGGCACATGGTAGTGACCTTTATACTCACGAGACTCCATTAAAGCAATAAAACCACCATCCTGGGGCTGGTCTGGAAATAAGCCTGCTGGTCCTCTTTCAGCCAATTGTGGTGGCTTGGTAGTGCGCCTTCTAAAACTATTTGACAACCTTCCATCAAAACAAGGCCCCACTAATTCATGTGAATCTTGGCCTATTTGTGAGACCATATGATGATTGGAGCAGTGGGCCTGATTTTGGATATTTACAGGAGAGACTTCAGAAAATGTTGGAAACCTTGGAGTTGATGAGTTGAGCTGGTTGGGATGTGGTTCAGCCTGCACTAGTGGCATTGATGCATCTTCATCTTTGTTGACTACCATCAAATTCTTCCCCATCAGCCTTAGAATGGGATTAGAAGCAGATGGACTAGCAGAATCACAATTACCATGACCAGGAAACTTCACTCCAGCATCGGGGGAACACTTAAAAGAAATGGGACCTGCAGGGGACTTTATGATGGGGGGAGCGACCTTTTCAGATTTTGAACTTAGGCAACTATTCAGAGAGAATATTTCTGGCATCACGTCAGAATTGCCCGGTCTTGTGTTCAGATTACAACCCATTTGCTTTCCTAAAGTAGGCAATGTCACTGAAGCTATGGCCCTTCGCTTCAATAGTTGTGATTCTTGATAATTCAGTGCAAAACCCTGAGAAGTTCTCTCCTTCCTTTGGCAACAGCATGGTTCATCACTTTTGAAACTGAGAGGACCCTTTTCAATAGAGGTCTTATTAATTTTAGAGTTCTCCCCATCAAAAGTAATCTTTTCTACTGCTGGGGTAGTCATCTGTGGAACTATAGAAACACTTTCTGCTGAAGGCCGGATGCTAGCAACAGAGAAGCCTGAGCTCATCTTCTCTTGAACTGATTGAGTTCCTACAGATGAAAATGGTTCAGAATAGTTCTGATCATATCCAGTCACTGTGGAATTAGAGAGAGTTGATGCTGCAGAAATAGGAGAATCTGATGAATCCTGATCAATGAAATCATGCTGATCTAGAGAAGATTGAACCCGGCTTGTGGTTAATGATGAGTTCCCTTGAAGATCTTCTGATCCCATACCCCGAGGACTTGGCAAAAATGATCCTGGTGGCCCTGGAATTGGTATTGGATCTACCTCTGCAAAGAAGTTTGCCTGCCCAACATCAAAATCCACTTCTTCCACAACATGAACATGTTTCCCAATAAAGCCATGGCCCTCTTTATCAGCACTATATATGTCTTTTCCATAAAAAAGAGTTGGCTTACTTGGACCGCTCGGCGTTTCATCTCCACATAAAGGCCCTTGACAATCTTCAACAGATTGTAAAGAGTTGGATTGGTTGTCAGTAAAATTCTCCAGCTTGTGTTGTAGGTCAAGATCTACAGATTCAAAAAGATTTGTATAACCATCCTGAACAACTTCTTTGGGGGCTGGTTCCGTGAAAATATCTTCCTCAGGAATCCAAATCTCTTTTTTATCAGACCTTGAGCCATAAACTTTGTGCATAAAATCATCAACTCTAACAGAAGAGTCCATATGTTCACCCTCACCATGTCCATAACATTGAGGAGCTAACTGTGAACTCTTCAAAGCCATAGCTTCCTGCCTCTGAGATATACTTATTGAGTCTCTATCTTGCTTGAGTTTTAGCGCAGTGCTACTGCCAAACGAAAGTTCTCTAGATATCTCTTCTCTTCCAGAATGCTTGTCAATTAGATTGTGCATCAAATCATGTTGCTTGCCGGCTTCAGAATACCAGGCCGCTACTTTTTCACCTATTTCTGCAGTTAAATGCACTCGAGAAGTCCTGAAAGCTGAACACTTCTTGATCGCATCCGGGCTGGATTCAGTCACAGATGATCTGCCTTTAACAGCCAATACATTCTCCCTTGAAGAAGAGAATCCTATGGTTTTCGATGTTAAGGAATGATGACTCATATATGAATATGTGCTAGGAAATAGAGGAATATCAGAACTATGACTTGGCCCTGCAGCAATATCATCCAGCTCGCTTCTCAACAAAGATACATAATTTCCAGTAGACTTTGGAGATTTTAATATACAACCATCACAAACTGAATCGCTGTCTTTGGTTAACTGATTCATTTGTCTCTTCATTAATGGAAGGGAACTCTTAACCCCGCCACTGGTACTGGATCCAAACAAGGGACTTCCCAATCTCTTTCTCCCAGGGGATCGCTCCCTCTTGTCACTAGCTCGGGCTTCACAAAAGGAATTCTTCATTCTCTCACCTTTTTCAGAAGAATAAATTGGGTTCTGAGACAATTTTGCAAGTTTCGAGACCTGACTTCTCTCCATGAGAGAATTACCATAACAGAAATGATCACTCTCACTCGGTAGTTGATGGTCGTCTTTTCTCTTTACCTTTTTTGCAACTCCAGTTCTTTTGGAGCATACCCAACGTCTTAAATTTCCAGAATCACTGGACTTGACTTGCTTCTTTATTGGACATTTCTTCTTCTTGCACCTTTCTTCCACTCCATGATAAACTCCTTGAACCCTATAAATCTGTTTAATAACAACATATCAGAACCAGAAACAGTAGAATGATAAGGCTACCAATACAGCACCCAAAAGATGTTTAAAAAAATTCGTAATAAAAATGGCAGATGGATTGAAAGAATTGGATACTTAAAAGTGTAGCTTTAGAGAAGGAAATGTTTAAAGTTATTCAATGCTCTAGCAATCAGTCCATGCCCAGGACCAAAATGAAATTACCCACAAAAGAAACCAGTACCAAGATTATTGATCCAAGAATATTGGGAACAATGTAATTAACACCGTCTTTACTGTGTTATATTGCATGCAAAGCTTTTCATGGCATCAAAATATACATGTAAATCACCTGGTGAGAGGCATGCTCAAATTTGTTGGTACATTCTGGAAAGATATTTATCTTAGTCTCTAAAGTTAATGAAAGCAGTCAATGAAGCCATGTAAAAGTAAAAAGAAAGTGAGAAAAAACACATGCAAAGAAAGCAGGTGCGAAGTACCTGAGAAGAATGGGCCTTGTGAGAAAGAATTTTTTTGCTTTGAGGAGCGAGTTTGAGGTACTTGTGATGTTTGGGTGCACAGCACTTTTTCTTTTTGGTTGAAAAGGATTTACTTCCTTTACCTCCTTTTGAAGGTTTCCTTGCTCCAAGATCCTTCGCCACTTGAGATGCTGATGGTCCACCGTCAAACTTAGATAAAATCCTCAGTTTGGTGCCACTGGCATCAATATAAACGGTACCCACATCACCAGTATCCGCAGTGTTAACAGGCAACATTCTTTGCTTGTTCCCTTCAGCAGGCATCTCAGACTTGTCATTATCCTGTGTAGGCAAGCGTGAAACTGTGGCCCAGCTCGTACCATTTCTTCTATCAAGCTCTTCTAAAGTGCACCTTGCTGCCATAGCATAGATATCCACCATTAATCTCATCTTCCTGGGCTTAATTCTATGCTTTGTTAATTTAGAATCAGCCATCCACTTGGGAGTTGATTCCATAGAAAGACACTGATCAATATGAGCATTCAAGGTGGTGTTTGAAGACGATGAAAAAGTTTTGCAAACAGGGCATATCTTTGAAGCCATTGTTAATTCTGTCATACTGATACAGTTTGAAGAGATATCTTCAGTTGAGCTACGATCGGAGTTGGCACAGAACTTCACCACCAATCTGCACTTCTTACTGGAGGGTCGGGTTGGGCTTTCAGCCTTGAGAGCAGGACCTGCAGCTGCAACTTCGACTGAGTCTTCAGGTAAGGTATCAGCGTCTATGGATGGGCTAGACAGCCTATTGGTGGGAAGTGACTCTATATCAGATCGAGAAAGACTTGTTATTGTGGATGGGAAATCACAATCTCCTTCAGACCTACATGAAGTTGTCTCTATGCATGCTTTTGCTGGCTTCCGATTCAATTGAGCATTTATGGACAAGTCTAATATAGCATGATCATCAGACCCAGACGGCTCTCCATCAAAATAACTCAAGTTCTTATCCTCAAATGCGCTACTTTGAACCGTACATCTCTGAAAGCATTTGTTCTTCACTTTATCAAGAGGCTGAAAAGGTGGCAACACATCCTTCACTCCATGTTTCAAGCAAAGATGAAGACTTTTAGAAGAAAAAGGCCAATTCGTCTTGATATCCTTGCTTCGGGTAATAAAAACATAATCTCTGCAATGCAACCGTTAGATTATGTTAATTATAGTGACTCGTAATAAATTTAATCCAAATCTCGCCAACTAGAAATGAAAGGTATATACAATATGTGTGTGTAATTCGGACTAGAGTCACTAGACCCTTATATTGTATGTTGACTCAAGGATATTGTATGTTGACTCAAGGATGCGAATCAACGACCATACGAACAGTGGAGCAACGGCCAAGAAAAACCCAAGTGACAAAGGAGATTCGATGATCTTGTGAACATAGGAAAAGTGATCTGAAGTGTGCAGCATGATATGCCCGGAACAAGTACAGATTGCAAGTGGGCTAGCAACAATTATCCCGGGGGCAGCTCTGGGAAGATTATCGTAGGGAAAGAGACATGAAATCACCAGCAGCATCAAGCAGGAAAAGCAACTAAAAAAATAAACAACTATATTCGAATTAGAGTGTTACACAGACGAATAGGTTAGTCTAGAGATGGCCCATGAAGAAGCGTGATCGTCCGGTCTAATTAAAAGCCGTGAACAAGCTCTTTAGCCAAAGCAAAGCAAGATCCATCAGAGATCAAAATAGAGACAATACGGCTATTATCTAAAGCCTGAACAAGTTAATTGTGTTCGACTGATCCACAAGAAACTTGTAACTCTGGATCTGACTCAACAAACTCTTAGTCTTAAGATGCGAAAACTTTTGAGATCACCACCACCAGAGGAAAAGAAGCAGTTAGAGAGAGCACTGAAAAGTGAAAACAAATTCACAGAGAGAGAGAGAGAGAGAGAGAGAGAACCTTATGGAGAATCTGGGAAGTGGGTTTTCACCAAATGGGGCTGGCTTGGACAGATCTACCTCTGGCAAGGGAAGGTAATGAGAAGCCCCCTCATCACTACCAGTTTTCAGCTGGGAAACATCGCAAGGGCATGAGGGATCTGGTGGAGAGTTTTCAATGGATAACATCTGATGAAAAGCTTCTCTCGTCTTGCGCTGTATTTCCTACAGTCACAAGCTCTATTACTACCTCTACCACTGGGCCTTATCTTTAACTTAGACTT
The DNA here is from genome assembly GCF_018687715.1 of Carya illinoinensis. Classification (NCBI taxonomy): domain Eukaryota; kingdom Viridiplantae; phylum Streptophyta; class Magnoliopsida; order Fagales; family Juglandaceae; genus Carya; species Carya illinoinensis. The sequence goes on from NC_056763.1 coordinate 30,882,884, forward strand.
CAGCATATATAACAACAACAGGCCTTTCACTTCTTTTCTCTTTTTTTCTTTTTTTTTCTTTATTTTTTTTCACTTTCTCACTCTCTCCCTACTCTGCAAACCCCACCACAAAGCCACCACCACAAAGCGCAGCAGCAATACGAGCTGCGATTAAGTGTTAAATCGAACAACAGCACTAGCTAGAATCTTCGTCCATCTGCCTGCAAGGGAAATAATAGAAAGCATGAGATCATAGAAGAAGAACCAGAAGACAAGGCAAGCCGTAAGGTTCCAGACCCGCTAGATCGTTATTTTATGTGATGGTGGAGTCCTTCCATCTAAATGTTCGGGCATTTTTCCGATCTTGTTTATACTGTAGTCTCGATGGAAAAATTATTGAAAAAACACACACACACACCCACACAAGAAACTACATAAAAAATCTCTATTCCTAAACGCACGTCAACGGAGACCGGAGACCCAAGGATCGAGCAAAAAACAGAATTAGAAATCACAAAGCGAAGACTATAACTCAACCCCAAAGTCAGCGAGTGTTATTTTATGTGGTAATGACTCGGAAAGAAATAGTCCTAAATCGAGGCTTTAGACTCCACGATCCAAGGCATACTTGAAGAATCATGTAAAATTGTTTATGCGAAAGATCATATGACAGGAAGTGAGAGATTTAAGAGTTTAATCAAAGAAAGTATCCGGAGAAGAGAGCAAACACAGCGATCGTTGGAGACCAAAAGCAAGAAATAGAGCACAAACTCTAAATCAGGAGCAGCAAAGAGAGATAGTAATCATATCCAGAAGGAGGAGGTCTGATGGTCGAGAGAAAGTAAAAAGCAAGCCCAAATCTTTGGTCGTCCTAGCGTGTATACCATGTAACAAAATCCAGTGTAAAACCAAGGCCGAAAGACCAGATTCATACTCGTTTTTTCTCCAAGGAAATCAAAAGCGATTGCTGGGTAAGTCCGTCAAAGTATTGAAGATACTACGGAATCGTGGACAGAGATCGAGATCATGAAATTACAAGGAGCTTTGGTATGCATTCAAGCTGAAAAAAGAAGCAGAAACCCAGAAAGTAAATCCAGAAGCAAATAGCACGAAACCAGTTGAGAAGTAAGACAAGAATTGAGAAACAGAATAAAGAAGATAAGAAATCCAGAGCAGATTATATGCAAACAAACCTCGTGCTTTTGAAGCTGTTAATGTGTGTGGGATGTGGTTAGGACAGAAAATAGGAGAGAAATGAAGTCAGAAAGACTCTCTATCTATACTGATAAACGACAAAAGATGAGAGAGAACAGCACCACCCACTCACGCATCAAGAGGGCTGAAAGCATCAGGTTCTCTCTCACTCCATCAAAAGCAGATTTGTACTTTTTTTTTTTTTTTATACAAATAAAAAAGAATTCTATTAAAGCAAATAACAAATACAACTGTAACGATTAGAAAAAAAAATCTATTATACATCTATTTTATTTATTTGTTAAATCTGTAATGTATGAATTATTAGTACAATTTCTTTTTTAATTTTATAAAAAAAATTAAATATAGTGTGTGATGATGGATCTTAATAAAATCACAATACATTATTAAAAAATAATCGAAAGTACATGTTTTTGAAAATGACCCGTCGAGGTAGTCTGTTGTTCCTTTAGACAGATGGTGATCACTTCCCAGTAGTCACCATGTGTTACTTATTTTGCATTTTTACATAAAATAACTAACAATATAAGTTAAATTAAACTCTTCCTTAAGTTATATAAAATCAATGTAAAACACATATTAGCTAAAATGATCTGTATATTTAATATGCACTATTCATTAACGTAAGTTTTGTTATTATTTTTTCCTTATATATATATTTTTTATTTTTCTCACATTTACACTTTTATTTATAAAACATAATTTTTTTTAATATTGTAATAATGCTTTATCTTAATTGAAAAATACTCATGATAAAGATTTGGTAAAACATGAAAAAAAGATAAGAAGTTTAAAAAAAACAAGGATAATAAACTTTTTTCTATTTTTATGTTCTTTTTAATTCTTTATTAAGCTATTAATGTCATTTTGGCAAGAGTCAATCATATTAATATATGATGAATCTTGAAAGATCTAAAAATATTACAAATTTAATATTCGTTAGAGAAAAATTAATAAAAAAATATACAAATTATAAATAATGATAATAAATAAGTTAATATATAGTCTATTGTAAAAATTGTTAGATAAAATAGAAAAAAAAAATGAGTTTTTATTAATTATTTTAAATAAAAATAAGTATTATTATTAGTCCATCTGATACTTACCACTCTATCGATCTCTTGACGTGGCATTACCATGTAGTGCCACATGGTTTATTAAAAATAAAAACACAAACAAAAAAATGGTAGAGAGAACTTAAAATTTTTAATTTTTATCTTTTATGATTTTAGACGTCTTTTTTATTTGAATATACTTTTTATTTTATTTTATTTTTAATAAAAAAAAAAAAGACTATCTCAAGTGTAAAGTTCAAAGGGCCAAATATCATTATTCATTAAAAATTTTGACTACCTAGGTAGTCTAAAGTTAGGAGTGCGGTAGATATAGGAACTGTATGAGACATAATTGATTTATTTTTATTTTTTGTTTTTTTTCTCTCTCTTTTAATATATATATATATATATATATATATTAGACTGTAACATAATTGAGGTAGTCATTATAATCAGGCGTTTGAAGCTACAGATAGAAGATTATGGATAGGCGTAGATCTTATGTTTTTTAATTCTATCAAAAAAAAAAAAAGGAACTATGTTTAAAAATTATTTTATTTTAATAAAATGACAAGAAGAAAACAAAAAGCCGAGAAATTACCAAAACATGACTGATAATCCAATCAGCATCCCACCAGAATAAGCTAAACTTAATAAATAAATAAAAAGGAAAATCATATGTCTACCTAGAAGTTCTAGCGATGATGTCTACCAAATTGGGGTTTATTTATTTATTTAATGGTTAAAGAATTATTTTTAATAAATTCGTGAATTTTTTAAAAAATATTTTTAAAAAATGTATAAAATAATAAGTACAATTTGCACAGTTGGTAGAAAATCTTGATAAAAAGTCTTGGTGGATGTAGCAGCGTCCTAAAAAAAATAGGTGATGTTAAACCCACCGAGAATTCTCACCAAAGAGCGAAAATTTCTTTTTTTTTTTTTTGGATTTTGTTTTTAAAACATTTTTAAACCCCTTAAACATTTTTTTTAAATTCACAAAATCATTAAAAAAAATTTTAACTAGTAAATAAATAAAAAATAATAATCGGTGAGAATCCTCGTAACCATTCTCGGTGAGAGTAACATCTAAAACAAAAGAAAAAAAGGTTACATGTTTTGAGAATATCTATGCTCACGTGAGCGGCATGTTTAATTGCTTTGTGCTATTAAGCACAAAATTTTACGTCCCATATGTAAATATGATTAAATTTTTTTATAATTAACTATTTTGTGAAAGTCTTGATAAAAAAAAAAAAAAAAAAAAAAAAAAATTATGAAAACTGGCCAGCAGCAATACATCTCCAAATCAACTTGTTCTCCTTTAGATATGAGTCTCCTCTAGGCCTTCTCTAAGGAGAATGCAGATGTAGAGTGATAGTCCTAACTTGCTAAGAGAGAGGGTGTATTCCCTAGTTCGCTGCGTTGTGGGTTGAAAGGGACGGATGACCTGGAGGATAAGCAGGAACAATTAAAACTTACGGAGGAGGAGAATTCTGTAATCGATCTAGGAACATAATTCTTGAGGCAGGTGATAGAAGAGGGTGAAAGAAGCCTTGTAGGGAAGTTGCAGTCAGATTGAAAGATAAGCAAAGATGTAATTCGATCAACCATGGCTAAGATTTGGAGGGTGGGGGATGCATTCGTGTTCCAAGAAATAAGTTATAATATGTTTGTGATTCCATTTGAGAGTCGAAAAAAGATAAGTATAGAGTGTGGGGAGGGAGGCCCTGGTTGTTTGATAATCACTTGCTAGTCCTGAAGTTTTTTGACGGTTTTACTCCTCCTCAGAAGATGAAGTTTGATAGTGTGGTGTTTTGGGTACAAATAAATAACTTATCTCTAGCCTATATGACTCGAGAGATTGGATACCAAATAGGCACAACAATGAGGATTGTGGAAGAAGTGGATTCCCGTGAAGATGGTATTGGATGGGGGTAATTGTTTGAGAGTAAAAATTGAAATAGATTTGCAGAAAACAATAGCTTGTGGTAGAACAACAAACTTGATGGGAAATAAGATTTGGGTGCCAGTGAAATATAAGAAGCTGTTGAAATTGTGTTTCAAATGTGGAAGGATAATGCATGGAGCAAGCGGATGTAGCAGTGTGGGGGATAAGCTAGCAGAGGATAAAGGGCGTAATCTTCAGTATGGATCTTGGATTTGGGCTACTTATAGTGTATGTGGGAGAAACTTTGAGAAACAGAGTAAGCATAGCAGAGAAAAAATAGGTGAGAATGGGTGGGACCCAAATAGGGAGAATAGGGAGAGGGAAGGGTGTCAAAGACTAGTTCTATTAAATCTTAGATGTAGGAAGAACAGTATGAGGATGTGGTAGTGGTTTTGAGTACCCCTGTTAATCAAATGGTAGCTTAGAAGGAGTAAAAAAAGACGACAAATGATGATGACATGAATATTGGTGCCAGTGAGGTGTTTGAGAAGAAAAGTGAGAAGGGATGCAAGTACAGGAAAGTGGTTTTTTTCCTTTTCTCAACCAAAAGAAAGGGAATCAGCATGATGGGCTGGAGGGCTATAAGGTAGTGTTATATGAGGAAATGAGGCCTAAAGCATTGAGTGATAAGGCATGCTTGAAACAGATGAGTCTGGTGGATGAGAGGAAAACTAAAGTTAACAGAGGGAAAAGGTAGATTGAGAGGGGAAGGTGGAAAATGAGAGCACGAAATGTAGGCAATGGATCTAACTTAATGGTTACTCATGGTGGTAAGTGTATGTATACTGGATGTTGATACAAGGGAGGAGCCTATGAAGGAGAGTAAACAGACTGAGGTGGAAATGGAAGTTGTAGGTAACCTGTTAATGGTGGAGGCTGCAAGTTAGCCTTGCCAACCATTATGAAAATCTTAAGTTGGAACTGTTGGAGGTTTGGAAATCCTTGGACAGTTCAAGACCTCCACCTGTTGGTGAAGGCGAAAAAACTCAAGATAGTGTTCTTAATGGAAACTAAATTGTTGGCTGGTAAGTTTGAAGTAATATAGAGAAAGATGGATTGTGTAGAATGTTTTATAGTGGAACCAATGGGAAGGAAGGGGGTCTGGCTTTATTATGAAGTAGAGATGTGGAGTTAGAGATTGTGGATTTTTCTTAGCACTACATTAATGCCACAATTGTGCATGAGGAAAAGAAGGTGAAATGGCTATTAACTGGATTCTAGGGCCATCCCAAGGCATGTAAAAGAAGAGCCACATGAAACTATTGTCTATGCTAAATCCAGCAAGGAATATGCCTTGGTGTGTCATAAATGACTTTAATGAAATTGTGTGTCAAAATGAAAAAGTTGGTGGAAGACCTAGACCTGAAAGGCAAATGAGTGATTTTAGGCAAGCTTTAGAAAAAAAATTGCATCTATGATCTAGGTTGGGAGGGGAAAAAAATACATAGAGTAATAAGCATTTAGATAGCACATTTACAAAGGAGAGGTTGGATAGGGTTGTGGCCAACCCTCTGGTCTGAATTGTTTCAAGAAAGAACTGTTGAAGTCTTGACAGCTAGGCAATCTGACCATAAGGCTTTGTTGTTAGATGTGGGAAAGGGATGTTATGTGATGCAGAAGAGAAGAAGGGTGTTCAGATTTGATGCAAAATGGATTATGGAGGAGGGAGGAGGGACAATGATAGAGAAAGCTTGGGCAAGAAGGGCAGCAGAGCAAAACCCATTGAGAAAGATGCAAGTGAAGTTAATGAACTGTACGAGAGAGCTTGTTAGATGGAGTGCTTGTAGAGAGAAAGAGGATGTAAAAGAAATCATGCAAAAAATAGAAAGGTTGAAGATTGAACAAGAGAATGAGGGACCCCATAATGCTGAGATAATTAAAATTTTGCATAAAAAGCTAAGACTATTGTTAGAGCAAGAGGACATGAAGTGGAGGCAAAGAACAAAGAGGACTTGTTGTAAATTGGGTGAAAAAAACTCTAAGTTTTTCCACTCATGTGCAAGCCAAAGATAGAGGAAGAATTGGGTGAGGGAGATAAAAGATTCTTAGGGCAGGGTGGTAGTTGAGCAAAAAGGAATAGAAAGGGTGTTTCACAATCATTTTCAAAGCATTTTTAGTACTTCAAACCCAACTACAGAGGCAATAGAAGAATGCTTGAGAGATGTTGAACCAAGAGTCACTAGTAGTATGAATGAAGAGTTGCAAAAAGTTTCCACAAGAGGGGGAAGTAGAGGTTGCACTGAAGCAGATAGTCCCCTTAAAGTCTCCAGGCCTTGATGGGTATAAGGCTTGTTTTTACCAAACTTACTAGAGAATCATTGGAGATGGGGTATGTAATGCTTTATTAAGTTTTTTAAATGGGGTGGGAGTGTTAGAAAGTAGTGTAAATTTTACTTATATAGCCCATATACCAAAAATTAAAATCCCATCTACTCCTAGTGATTTTAGATATATTAACTTATGCAACATGATGTATAAACTTACTTCAAAGGTGTTAGCTAACAGGTTAAAAAAGTGTTGCCTACCATTATTTTTAGCAACCAAAGTGTATTCATTCTTGGAAGACTCATAACTGAAAATGTTATGATAGCCTATGAAACCCTACACACAATGAAGACAAGACAGAAAGGAAGGGTGGGGAGTATGGCTATCAAGTTGAATATGTCTAAGGCCTACGACAGGATTGAGTGAGATTATTTGGAAACTGTGATGAGGAGGTTTGGGTTTGGTGAAGGTTGGATATCAAGGGTAATGCAGTGTGTTACTTTAGTAATATACTCAGTTTTGGTAAATGGGCAACCTGGACACGAGATTAAGCCTTCTAGAGGAATAAGACGGATCTTATTTCCCCTTATTCATTCTATGTGCAGAGGGCCTAAATTCTTTACTTGATGCAGCTGAGAGAATGGGTGACATAAGGTGAGTAGCAGTAGCAAAGGGAGGAACAAGGGTGAATCATTTACTTTTTATTGATGACTATGTAATCTTTGGAAGACTAAAAATGAATGAGTGGTATCAGATTCATGAGGTTTTGATAAAATATTAAAAAGCCTCGGGGCAATGCTTGAACATTCAGAAGACCACCATTTTATTCAGCTCTAATATAGCCAATGAAGAGAGGCAACAGATCTAGAGAGTTGTAGGAGTGCCTCTGTGTGGTAATTATGACAAGTTTCTTGGACTACCAGCCATGGTAGGTAGATCAAGATATAACACTTTTAGATTTTCAAAGGAAAAGGTCTGGATCAAAATGAATAGTTGGAGGAATGTTTTTGTATCATAGGCAGGCAAGGAGAAACTTCTTAAAGCTATGCTAGAATATAGTTTTTTAACATTATTTTTGTTTTCATATTTAAAAAAGTTGAATTATTTTTTGTGTTCTGTTTAGAAGTTTGAGAAAGTTGTAATAATTAAGTAATGATTAGATGAAAAAGTTAAAATTTTGAAATTGAAAAGTATTTGTATTTGTGATATTTGAATATTGAGATGAGATGAAATTATATGAAAGCATCTCTTTATTTAAACCAGGCCTTAGTGAAATTGAGTGTGAGGAAGAAGAAGAAGGTATACGGTTTTGTTGAGATTAATTGGTTATCAGCGGCTAATTTGAAATATAAAAGTGAAAGCAAATAAAAGAAAAATGACAATCACACACACAAAACATCAAGATTTAAGTAGTTTGGCTCAGAGTAAGCCTACATCTAATGGCGGGGTTTGTCACAATGAATTCACTATCAAACAAAGGTGGAGTATAAGAGATCAATCACAAAAATATTTAATCCTAGAGTCCCAATACACCCAATGAATTCTTATGAACCTCACGAAAGAACTTCTCTCTTTGTTTTTTGTTTTTTGTTTTTTTTTTTTGTGCATTCTGGTCGCAATAATAGTGCCATATAGTGAAAATACGCATGTATTTATACTTAACGGTGTAAGAACCCTAATTTAAGAACATTTGCTTGAGTGAACAATACGTCTGGAACTCGCTTGAGTTGAGTGTCAAGTGAACACTTTGCCTAGATCTTGCTCTAGTTGAGTGTTGAGTGAACAATCTATATTGGATCTCGTTCAAGTTTATTGTCAAGCAATTGCCGATCTAACAATCTGTTTGAAGTTTTGTTCGAGTGATAGACCATGGCTCGAGTAAACAATTTGGAAATATGCTTTTTTAACAGGAATCAAGCCACCTCTCAATATATATGAAATTAACCAAAAACTAACTAAGTCTGACTTAAATTCTTATGAGGTTAAGATCATATTATTTGATTATTTGTATTTAGAAACTTTTGAATAAAACAAGGATCTGAATAAATATATCTATCTTCAGAGTGTTCATTTTATGCTTATTTAGACTTTACGTGTGACCCTGAACTCCAACCTAGTTGCTGGTTTTATACAGAGGTGATATGCAGCCTTCGTTTAAAGTTTCACCAGCCACTTGTGGACTTCTGTACAACATCATGTTAATTATTTGTGATGGATTTGTATTTGTGATGGATCCATTGAAAATTTGATTGTTTAAATAATAACTTAATTAGAATATGATTATTAATCAATATATAATTGATAGAATTGTAAAATATGATAACAATAAATTAGATAAAAAATTAATAAAAAATATTAAAAATATGAAGTTAATAATAATATTTTATTATTATATGAATAATAATGTGAATATTTTTGAATAGGATAAACAAAAACAAAATATGTATTGCTAGCCAAAATTTAATTTTCCTTTGCCTCGTTCAAAGAATGCTCTAAAAACATCACATACGGCCAAAGATCTCCTTGGCCAAAATCTATACATTTGTGTGTAGTAATATAACTTATATTTGGTGGCTTTTAAGGAATTTGACTTTCTTGGACTACAATGCTCCTACCATCCTGAGGGGCCTGGTTGTTGTGTGAGATAATATTGATTATTATTGCTGAGTTTGTTTTTTATTTTGACCGTTTATATATTTAATATTTTTATTTAATAATTAAAAATAATAATTTTTAATATATTGATATATATTTTTTATTTTTTAAAAATATTTAAAAATGTTTAAAAAAATATTAAAAAAAGAAAAAAAATTAAGATGGAGAATTTGTACTAGCGGGCACGCCGCTTGGCGGCACACTAGAATTACTCTAATTGCTTATATTTTAATGGTTTTTTCGTAAATTTTGGTACTCCTTTACTGCGTTTGAATGTTGAGTTGGACTGAATTCTTTATGAATAGCAATGAGTTGAGTTAGTGTAGTGAATTATATGAGGCTCATCTAAAATAAATTTAGATGTTAATATGAGTTTAATAATTTTATAATTGAGTGTTTGAATGATAAGCTCTACTTAAAATTAAATTGAACTGAATTGATCTTAATTAAATTTAAAAACCAAATTAACGAGGCTCTTCATTCTAGAATCATCTCATTTGTTTACCATCTCTAGAGCTGTTGTACGCTTGTCCGCTTCTCGCCACTGCTAGAACGCTATATATTGTTTATTGATGGAGCTATTCATGACCTGTATGTAGAACGAAGATCACGAAGCCTCGGCTAGGGGTGTTCATCTAGGCTGGATTTTTCCGGAACCCTGATAACCGGATTCCGGTTACGAGTTTCGACCCGGGATAATTTTGGGTCGAAACCCGAATTTGTAATAACAGGTACATCCGGTCTGGACCCAGGTATGAAACCCGGGTTCCGTATTTAATACCCAGTACAATCGGGTTTGAATAAAAGTTAAACTTTCCACCCCAGTCAACCCAGTGTCCCGGTTTCAAGTCCTAACCCCCCTTCTCTCTCTCTCTCTCTCTCTCTCTCTCTCTCTCTCTCTCTCTCTCTCTCTCTCTCTCTCTCTCTCTCTCTCTCTCTCTCTCTCGTGAAAGAAGCTACTAAACCCTAGCTGGCACCGTGTCTCACGCGGCCCGTCTCCCCCGCTCGAGTCCCGACCACCCCTCTCTCTCTCTCTCTCTCTCTCTCTCTCTCTCTCTCTCTCTCTCTCTCTCTCTCTCTCTCTCTCACATGAAACTTAGCTATGGAACCCTAGCCATCGCCGTGTCACGGGTTCTTCACTATCTCGTTGATCACTTTTTGAAAAGGAAATAGATATGGGAAGAAGAAGATCCCTCTGTTTTGAGCACCGAATCCCTTGCCATCGCCCTCATCCTCGTGACCCAAATGTTTGTTCTCTGCTATTTGGGTCCTTTTTTTCGATTTGGGTCTGTTTAGCTTTTGTTCATGCCAAATCTGTTGCATCCTTCGTCAGATATTTTAGGGTTTTTTTTCCTGTTGTTACTTTATTAATTTGGGTATGTTTTGATGATAATGTTTGAATGTAAAAGATTTAAGGAAATGATTTTGTGGGTCAGATCTGTGCTAGCATATTTACTGTGACTTTCGAGAGATGCACTAGCTTGGCATCTCGTAGCCGTGTTAGACCACCCATCACCATGCACAACCCCACATCTAACAGAGCACAATAGCTCATATTCTGACATGGTATGAGGCTCATACAATCCTCATAGCACTGGATGAGTAAAATTACTTGTTAGTTTTTTTTCTTGTCACTAATGAAAATTAATTAATTTAAAAGTATGCTTTTAATAATTATATTTTTGACATAATTTTTTTTTCATCATATAAAGATGATTTTGAATAATGGTTTGAATATAGACAATTGAAGAATGTTTGAGGAGAGGGTTCTCTCTTTGTTGATTTTGGGTTTGTTTTGATGAGATTGTTTGAGGAGTATTGACCTCATATCTTGGCATCATTCTCTAGTGCTCTGCATTTGAAAAGTCAGTTTCGTTTGGAATCCATGATTTTTTGCTTGAAGGTTGTGTTGATAAAAGACAATAGATTAGAGATGGTATCTGATAGGATGTGGAAAAGATGTTTGAATGAAAAATCTACAACATTGAGATAATTTCTGGTACTAAAGCCATGTTATTTGATTACAAAGCTCTAATTGCTATGTGATATGGATACTCTTGGTAGTCATCATTTGCTTTGGCATGCTTTCATCATGAACAAATATAACAGGCATCCGACTACAGAATTTAGTGCAATTTATTTGTTCCTTTAATTTGCAAATGGATTGGATGTTGTCTTTAGGATTTAAACACGTTTTGCCACTTTCTTTTGGTGTTGGAAAAGAATGATGGGGTGAGGTATCCCTTTTCACCCTCTTGCTTTGCCCTTTTTCCTTTGTTTCGCTCCAAAAATGTTTGCATTACTATCTATTTGGATTTTATTTATGTGAAGTGTTTATAAAGTCAATTTATAAATTTTTTTTATCGCCGATTGAAAACTTAATACTTGTGCATTTCTCTTTGAGTTTGCTTGTCCATGAAGGATGTCAGTTATGGAGGATATTAAATAGTATTTAGAGTGGTATTCATGAGAAAATTTCTTAGACTCGATCATTTTAGATCTTGTTGGGCGATTTAGTAGAGCCAGAATTTAGCCATCTTCGATATATCAGTAGCTATGGTAATTGATTCAAAAAGTATCTGCCCTGACCAATAGCTAATATAAATTTGGATCTGATGTAATCGTAATTTCTTTTAGGCTGAGTCAAGAGGGTTCTCTCTTTGCATTTTGGAAAATACATAATTTTGCATAATTTTAAAACTTAAACAAAAATCTTTATTAATCAACTCTCTAGCTTGTTCTATTATAAGTGAAATAAATAATTTGTGTTTTTGTGAAACTGCAACAGATTTGGCAGAGTATGATGAGGTATTGTGAAATGAGAGGCAATGACCTTTTGGATGCAGGTGTAATTACACCAGCAGATCTCTATGAATGGATGAAGACAAAGAATACTGATGAATTAGCCATTGTTGGCGTTGGCTTGCCTTGTTATTCATAGATATGTAATTTTCATATATTGTAGTTGTGTTTTGTAATGTAATATATAAATATCAAATAATGTAATTAGTTAAAAAGGTAATTAGTTTTATTTTATTTTATTTTTGAAAGGAAACACTTCATATAACATTAACCAGAAATATTTTTTGTTTTATATATAAAAAATGATGCTTTTCAACATTTTTTCTTGAAAAAGTTGTATAGAATATAGGCTTTTAGATTTAAAAAAAAAAAAAATGCTTTTCAACACTATCATTTTCTTGAAAAAAAAAAATTAACAAGTAAGATTTCGTTAAAAAAAAAAAAAAAAAGACCCGGGTATAGTCCGGAACCCGGATTCCGGGTTTCGGCCCGAGTCATAATCTGCACTAATCCGGTCTAGACTCCGGACCGGATTTGGAACCCGGGTTCCGGGCCGGGTATACCCGGATTCCCGGTCCGGAACCCGGATGAACAGTCCTAACCTCGGCTGCCTCTTCCATCTTCTTCGTCTTCTCAAAAGGCTACCAATGGCTGTAACTTGTCAACTCTCTTTCCCCTGGGTCATTTTCTCCGTATCCCGAGGGTTTCCATTTACTTCATATTTGGATGACATGTGATTTTCTTTAGCCCATTTGAGGCTAAGAGCATCCTCAATGAATTATTTAAACATAAAAAAAATCTTCAAATAGCCATTAGGACATTAAAAATCATCACATTGGATTAGCCAAAGCTTTGCTATAGTAACTTTTAACTACAGTAAATCCAAAACTAAAACCAAACTTGATAGATATTGTACACATATCAAATGCTTATTTTATTAATTTTTTATAACACTCTATCAGCATCCACAAATTTCCGTCAGTTTCTTTCCCTCTCTAATAAACCAAATTTCATCATCATGATTCACGTCTCTTTTCTCCTCTCTCGCCCAAATAAAAAATCATTCAACCTAAAAATCATTGCTTCTTTTTTCTGCCCATTTCACGACTTTGGACCACATAGGTAAAATCACACTGCTAAAAAACTCGTCTGTAGCATCATATGGGATAAATTAAAATGATAAAATAAAATAAATTAATAATTAAAATTTTTTAAAATTATTAAATACTCATTACTATATAATAAATAAATGGATTGTCCAATATGAAGATTTGATGTGAATAGCTAAAGTCAAATTCAATTTATATTATTTTATTGTTATATAATGAAAAAATAGCTATTTCAATGTGGAGACTTGTGTGAATAGAATAGCCAAAATCTAAATCCATCTTATATTTATCAAAAGTGTCATTTACATATGCATAATCCATTAACAATACTCTAAGGAAGGCAGTGTCAAAGGTGGTGATAGTTGTTGGAGCCAAAAACCGATACACTTTTATTTGGACTTCATTTGGATAGTAAAAGTGTTTTATCTTAGCTTATTATTATAATTTTCTTAAATTTCTACATAAAATATAATAAACAATTCAATTTTTTCAAATCTCAAAATAATAATAATATTAAAAAATAATATTTTATTTAACTTTTAATTTTTACCTAAAACCATCTTATCTCATCTAATTATCAAAACTGCAACTTACACTTTTGAGTGCTAAAATGCATTTCTTCCATTTTGAGTCGAAACTCTCCTCTTCCGTTTTTTTTGTTTGGCATAAGTTTGTGGAATAAAATATTATTAGAATATTATTTTTTAATAATATTCTTTTTTTGATATTTGAAAAAGTTGAATTATTTATTATATTTTATGTGAAAATTTAAAAAAGTTGTAATGATGAGATGATATGAGATACTTTTATTATCCAAATGAGGCTTAATCTTTCTGGCTCCAATTGATTGCCTAGAAAGTCGGTGGAAAGTGAAAGAAATTCGAGAAAAGAGAAATTTAAGAGATGTGTTGGTTAGCGTTTAGGAACACTGGTTGGGCAGTTGATTCCATGCTTTTCTATCCCTTTCTATCTCGTTTGTTTTTACAGATAATATGAGATAAGTTGAGATAAAAGTTGAAAAATTAAATAAAATATTGTTAGAATATTTTTTTAATATTATTATTGTTTTGAAATTTGAAAAAATTGAATTTTTTATTTTATTTTATATGAGAATTTAGAAAAGTTGTAATGATTAGATGATATGAGATGTTTTGTGAAAATAAACGAGGCTATCTCAGTCATCATTTGCTTGCATTTGCTGGTGTTTGGCATTAGCTCGGCCAAATGTGAGTGCCAGTCAAAAAGTATAAGAGAGAGCATGCAGTTACATTAGATTAGGTATTTGATGCTGGTGCAGAATAGGAAGTTATTCTGATGGCTAGTTAAACAATGGAAGCTAGAGATTGTGATTCAGAAAAATCGTAAACAGAGAAACTCTGAGATAACTTTGAGATTAGGCTTTTATTATAAAATAAATCGAATATTTCCTAAAGTGCACAAGCCAAGCTTAAATAGCTAATAAAAATAGCAGAATTGTAATTAAGACCAAATAATAGAATACAGAATAAGATAACTATGGTTAAAATCTAGCCTAAGAATTTGGAATAAAATCGTTACCAAAGATAAAAATTATTATAAAAGAAAATTGACAAAAAATGAAAGAGTTAACTGAAAATGACAATTCGAAAGGAAAAATGGATAATTTTGGAGTGGGCCTACCAGGCAAAGCTTAGCGACCACGACATGTGCGTCAAAGAGAGCTTTCTGGATTGGGGTCATATGCGCAATTCTCCTTGTCCAACTTAGGAATAAGTCTTCTCACCTAACCGATGAATAAGTCGTTCCTTGCCTAAATATGAAGAAGACCACTTCTTGCCCAAATCTTCTGCTTTTTGCCAAATCCTAGGAGTACTAATCTCTTCTTGCTGATTTTGTGCTGATCTACCTTCTTGAAATAGTCTAGTATTTTTAACGTCACATCTTGGAAAGCCGAGCCTCATCGGACTTGGATCCCCCTGCATTAGCCTCCCTGGGTTGGAAAGAACTCGCCTTCAAGTTCACGTCATTGTCGACAAAGCATGGGCTGAGGTGTTTGATGTTGAACACATCCGAAGTCCCTATGTGACTAGGAAGACGTAGTCTATATGAATTGTCATTGATCTTTTGGAGAACTTCACAAGGTCCAATATTCCTATTCTTCAACTTATTGTACTTGCCAACAAGAAAACGTTCACGAGTTAGCACCAAACAAAATCGCCAACATAAAAAAGTACTTGGCATGGACAATTGCCGGCGTGAATCTTGTACTTTGCATTGCTCACCTGAATTGCTTGTTTGACTTGGTCTTGTACTACCCGGAGGTGCTCTGCCATCTCCTCAGCCTTAATGTTCAGGCGACCAATCTGTAGGATATGGACCAAGTCAAGGATGCTTGGCGGATTCTGACAATACACAAGTTCAAACAGACTCAACCCGGTAGTCTGGTTTTTGGATCGGTTTTAAGCAAACTCTACCTATGATAAGGTGAAGTCCCACTGTTTTGGCTTAGTACCCGTAAAACTTCTCAGGAGGTTGCGCAAACTTCGATTCACTACTTTGGTTTGCCCATCCATTTGGATGTAGTAGGAATTACTAAAGTTTAGTTTCATTCCGAGCTTTTCCCAATAACTCTTTCAAAAATTACTCATAAACCTTGTATCCTTGTCTAAGGTGATAGACCAAGGAACACCATCCAGGCGAGCAATCTCCTTGAAATAAAGATGGGTGATCCTGGTGGTGTCCATGATCTTTCTGCAAGCTACAAAATGGGCAATTTTAGAAAATCGATCGACCAGGACGAAGATTGAATTCATGGCACGTTGAGTCCTGGGTAAACCCAGACAAAATCCATACTAACATCAAGCCACAGACCATCACGTATAGGTAATAGAGTGTAAAGGACAGCATTGGTGAGGGTTCCCTTCGCTCTTTGACACATGAAACATCTCGCCACGTATTGTGCCACGTCACTTGTCAACTTGGGCCAATAGTAATATGAGATGATCAAAGCAAAAATCTTTTCTCACCCAAAGTGCCCCTCGCCATGTAGTTCCCGTATAATGTGCTCTCACAAAAAACAATCTGGGATACACAATTGTTGGCAACAGAACAAAAAACTGTTGTTCAAAAGAACATCACTTCGTCTACTCTCAGTTACTTCCTTAAGAATCTTTCCAAAGGACGGATCTTGGCATATAAATCCCTGAAAGTGTCAATGCTCACCACTTTGGTACTAATGGTGGTGAGGAGTGCCACGCATCAACTTAAGGCATCTGCAACCTAGTTCAATCTCACCGATTGGTGCTTTAGTGAGAACGTGAACTCTTGCATATAAGCAATCCACTTGGCATGTCTTCTATTCAACTTGTGTTGCTCATCGATGTACTTTAATGCCTTATGGTCACTAATCAAAATGAACTTCTTTTGTACCAAATAATGTCCCTAGTGTTTCAGGGACTGTACAATGGCGTAGAACTCCAAGTCGTACATGGAGTAGTTTTTCTTTGATCCTTACAGTTTATCACTGAAAAATGCAACAAGTCATCCTTATTAAATAAGTATATCGCTAATACCCACCTTGGAAGCATCACAATTCACGTTAAAGATCTTCTCAAAATCAAAGAGTGCCAGAACTGGTGCTTCAATAATCTTTTACTTGACCACTGCAGACTGGTCTCTTTTTTCTTGGACTATTGGAATGACTGCCCCTTTAGGCACTTTGTGATGGGAGTGATTAGAGTGTTGAAATTGCGGATGAATCATCTATAAAAGGAGGCCAATCCATGAAATCTCCACACATTGTGTAGGGTCTTGGGGGTTGGTCACTCTAAAATGGCTTCTACTTTGGATTAATCTGCATGCATACCATCTGTGAAGACAAAAAATCCAAGGAATGTAAGTGAAAAATGAGCACTTCTTCTAGTTGATGAACAAACATTCCTTTCATAAAGTCTCAAAAACAACTCGAAGGTGCTTTACATGTGTCTCCCATGTCGAACTGTAGATGAGAATATCATTGAAAGACGATGACAAACTTTCCCATAATCCCCAGCAATATTGTTGCATAAATCTCATAAACGTACTAGGTGCATTGGATAGCCCAAAGGGTAGATCAAACACTCATAGAGATCGTGTTGCGTCTTGAATGTTGTTTTCCGCTCGTTGCTAGTTCATATTTGGATTTGGTGATACCTGCTTTTAAGATCAATTTTGAAAAGATCTTAGAGCTTGACAATTGATCTAGCATGTCATCCAGGCAAGGGATTGAGAGTCTACTTCACGGTTGTTGACGTCGTGTTTCGTACGCCTATGGTTTAGGGTCATCAGGCCCTCAGAAGTCTAGGTCTTTGGTCTTATTGGCCTGTGAATATAGAAAAGAGATCAACAGGAGGTGCCCGGAGGAGCCTCTGATGCCTAAGTTAGCAATGTTCGTGGAAAATATGTGGGAGAGCAGGGAGAAGTAGAGGATTCAGAAAGTATATCGAGTATATAAAGCATAATCCCTTTTGATACTTGAGGTTTCCCTTTTATACTTTGTCTCGAGGGCCAGGCAGCCATGGCCTACGGCTGAGGGGAGGGGTGTTCTCCCGAAGTCCCTTCAACCATACATATTTAATGCAGCGTGGCCCTCCGAGGAATGCATTTAATGTGGTGTGATCCTCTGATGAACACATTTAATGCGGCATGATCCTTTGCTTCATCTTAGGGTTCAGTCTCGTTAAGATAGCTTGTTCTTCTTCTTTTTTCACCAGGGTAGCTTTCCCATGCTCCTAGGATAGCAGATTGTTATCAGGCACTCCTTACACCCCATATTCTAATCGTCTGCATATAAAAGATACCCTGTAGTTCTTGACGAAGCTTGAGGCGTGTTGGCAGGCCCACCAGAAGAGGTTAGATGCAGCTTTCCTAAGTATACTCTTAAGCCGGGATAAGTTTCCGTTCATTGGATCCCTCTTCTAAAAGGGATTGTAGTAATTCTGGTTTAATACTACTTGGAATGGCTCTCTCGACCAATCTGATCTATCCTGCAGGCCACCAAGTGGCTCGGTGGGTACATGCCTCTGTGTATTGGGCTCGACCTTTGGCCTTTTAGGCCTAGGGGAAAAGCCCCCTAACAATGGTGATTATGTTAATGGCACTGTTGTCCACTCACACACGCCATGAACCATCTTTCTTGGGTATTAGAAGGGCAGGAACTACACATGGGCTCATACTCTCACGGATGTAGCCCTTCTTTAACAATCCCATCACTTGGCACTGCAATTCTTCTAATTCCTTAGGGCTGAGACAATATGTTGCTCTGTTAGGTAAACTAGATCCTAACACCAAGTCAATCTGGTGTTGTACATCTCTCATGGGTAAAAAGCCAGGGGGAAGGTCTTCTAGCATTAGATCTATAAGCTCAGATAGTATCTACTGAACTTCTAGCGGTATCTCACAGTCTATCCTGCCATGATCATCACATGGCACCAAGGCAAACACCATGCCATCTTTTTTTGCCTTCTCCAAGAATCTAGCTTTTGACATAAGAGTGTGTCTCTTTTCACACTCAGGAGCACTAACTCCCAAGAGTGTGTGACATAAGAATCTAGCCTTTTTTTGCCTTCTCTTTTCTCACAGCTACCACTATCTATGATCAATTTGCACATCTTTTAAAAAATAATACAGGTAGTGTTAAAGATATTAGTCATCAACCAGTCTTCGCCCGAACCACCCTTGGGAGTTAGTAAACTCTTTTTGAAGATAAGGGTCTCGTTACCATCTCTGTGCAAGACATCCTCTTCCTCGCCATCTTCGTCATGGATCGGTTCTCCCACGCTTTCAACATCCTCCGTGTTATCTTCATTGATCAATATGTTTTTCCCTTTTGGTTGGTAGACTTTCTACATTTTGTTTCCCTATGGCTAGGATTGAGCAGAAATCTGAAAATCCAACTCTGCTTCGACTCCGATTCATCCTTCGACTCCGACTCTGACACACCGACTCCGACTCCGATTCATCCTCCGACTCCGACTCCGGCTCCGACTTCCACTCCGAATTCGACTCTGATATTGTGCATATTTTATAAAAATATGTGTTTTCAATATATTAACATCTAATAAATAATAATGTATAAACATTATAATGAATAATATAGTTAATATAGTTACTATAAGTTAATTTACATTACTAATCTACTATAAGTTACTATAAGTTAATATAGTTACACTATAAGTTACTATACCTTATATAGTTAATTTACATTACTAATTTACTATAAGTTTCTATAAGTTAATATAGTTACTATATAAGTTACTATACCTTATATAGTTAATTTACATTACTAATTTACTATAAATTACTATACCTTATATAGTTAATTTACATTACTAATTTACTATAAGTTACTATAAGTTAATATAGTTACACTATAAGTTACTATACTTTATATAGTTAATTTACATTACTAATTTACTATAAGTTACTATACCTTATATAGTTAATTTACATTACTAATTTACTATAAGTTACTATAAGTTAATATAGTTACACTATAAGTTACTATACTATATATAGTTAATTTACATTACTAATTTACTATAAGTTACTATATAATAATGTAGTTACTATATAAGTTACTATACCTTATATAGTTAATTTATATTACTAATTTACTATAAGTCAATATATAATATATAGTATATAAGCCCTTAATATATATAGTATATATATAATCTATAATTATATATAATATAACTAATTTACTATAAGTTACTATATAAGTTACTATACCTTATTTTAATATCAAATATCTTATTTTATTTTATATATTATAATATTATATATATAGTATAGTTTATATATATAATATACTATATAACTATATATATAATATATAGTTATACTTATATAATATATAGTTATATTATATATAATAGTATAGTTAATATATATAGTATTAAAACAAAATTAATATTTGATTTAGGGTTTACAAAAAAAAAAAGGGCTGAAAATACCAAAACAAAGTCCAAACGGCGTCGTTGGACTTTGTTTTGGTCACAAAAACAGAGTTCATAATTCATTATAGTAAAACGACGCTGTTTTGGAGGTAAATGGCGCCGTTTACTTCAGTCAAGATAGGTTTAATTCCCCCCCCCTGACACTGTTCGGTCCCTCAAGCCTTAGCTTTGATTTAGGGTTTAATTTTCCCCCCATTTGGCACTCAGCACACATCCGACTCCTAGCTCAGCCCCCACGAAATGGTGCCCCGATCTCAGCTGCAGCCCAGCCCTAGCCTCCGACAACGTTGTTGCTTCTTCTTCTTCTTCTTCTTCTTCTTCTTCTTCTTCTTCTTCTCCTCTCTCTCTCTCTCTCTCTCTCTCTCTCTCTCTCTCTCTCTCTCTCTCTCTCTCTCTCTCTCTCTCTCTCTCTCTCTCTCTAACGGAAATCATTCTCCAGCCCCACATATTCTCTTCATTCTCCGCATCCAAAGTAGTTCTCCATCGCATGGTGCCCACTACCCTCCCACAGTCCCACTGACTCCGTCCCGACTCCGCTTTGACAAGTCGGTGTCGGAGTCAGAGCGGAGCATATAGCCGTCAGAGTCGGAGGAGATACCGACTCCAATTTGTCGGGGCTCAGCCCTACCTATGGCCGGGCTTCCAGCATCTAAAGCACCGAATATTGGTGTTCGAACTCTAATCTTGAGTGGACCGTGGAGTAGGGTGAGTCTCTTGTGGACAGACCCCCTGTGTATTCTAATTGCCCCTTGGCGCAAGTTGCTTGGTTTGTTGTTTCTCTATGATTAGAGCATGTTGATAGGCTTCAGAAATAGTCCACAAAGAGTGGAGGCTGAGGACGTCCTATATAGGTTGCAGCAAGCCATCCAAATAATGTGCTACCAATTGCTCTTCAGTTTCAAAAAGATCATTTCGAGCCACCAACTGATAGAACTTTTCAGTTTACTCATAAACGGATTTCATTCCCTAACTCAACATGTGAAGTCGCTGAAACAAGGTCTAAGTGTATCCGAAGGGCAAAAAGTGACCATTCATCTTTCTCTTCATCTTCTCTCATTCGCCAATCTTGGCTTTACCTTGTCACTCTCGAGACCACTTTAACTGCTCCCACTAGGTAGACACTCGGCCCTTCAGTTTGATGGCGACTAATTTCACCTTCATACAATCTAGGGCATCCTTGTTTTTAAAGATACGTTACAATTCGTGCAACCAATCGATGAAGCCCTCTGCTTGCAGATTACCAAAAAATTCTAATAGATACACTCTCAAGCCTAGGTCTCCACCTCGTCCCTCCCTACCATAATACTCCCGAAAAGGAGCACGATTGTGATACGTGTTCTCAAAACTAGATTCAGACTCTTGATTATAAGTCTAACACTCCAGGTTTTGCGCCTCTAGATGCTGGAATAATTTTACTATTTGCCTCTGCAAATCTTCAATCATCGCGTCCTGTATGCTACGATTGCAAGGAAGAGCTTCCTCATTTGGAACCTATCCACATTGATCACGACATCTACCATTAGCCATGAAAAATGGCGATAATTCAACCCAAGAAATGTTGAAGCTTTGATACCAACTGACGTTGGGGCAGAATAGGAGACTATTTTGACGGCTAGTTAAATAATGGAGGCTAGAAATTGAGATTGAGAAAAATTGCAAACGGAGAGATTTTTGAGATAAACTCTAAGATTAAGATTTTATTATAAAATAAATTGAATATTTTCTAAAGCCCGCAAGCCGGGCTTAATAGCTAACAAAAAATACCAAATTGTAATTAAGGCCACATAATAGAATACATAATAAGATAATTATGGTTAAAATCTAGCCTAAGAATCTAGAATAAAATTGTTACCAAAGATAAACATTACCATAAAAGAAAATTGACCAAAAATGAAAGAGTTAACTAAAAATGATGATTTGGAAAGAAAAATGGTTGATTATAGAGTTGACAAAGGGCCGACCAAGCAAAGCTTGGCAATCACGATGTGTGCACCAAAGAGAACTTTCCGGATTGGGGTTATATGTGCGATTCTGACACTTCTAGCCTAAATTATGGTTAAAATACTGATATCATCACTTCTCCCTGCCCAATCGAGGACTAAATCGTCTCGCCCATCCGAGGAAGAAGTCGTTCCTCGCCCAAATCCAACGAATTCCGCTTCTCATCCAAATCTGTTGCTTTTTGCCCAAATCCTGGGAATACTCATCTCTTCCTATCGGTTTTGCTCTGGTCTACCTTCTCGAAGTAGTCTAGTGTTTTTAACATCACATCTGTTAGTTGAGCCTTATCATACTCAGATCCCCCTGCATCAATATTAGAGCGTTAGCATCATTTCGCATCCCATTAGTTAAAGTTTGCCTAATTCATAGCTTTTAACTTTTCTCTATTCCACTCGAAATCTAATAATTATTAATCTAAATTTTATATAATAAAAAAAATATTATTAATTTTAAATTTTTTTATTAATTTGATCTAATTTATTTTTTTCAAAGATCTACATGTCATATTTTAATTTTTAATCAAATAAAATATAGTTTACATTAATTTTGATAATTTATAGCGTGAATTTTTTTATTATATTATATTTCATAACATAAAAATTTCTTTTTATTTATTCTAATTAAATTATGTTTTTTACTTATATTTTCAATGGTTCGATTGGATGAAATAATCATTAGGGGCCGAATACAATGAATAGACGGGATTTACAATGATATTGTGACACTTCTGCATTCCAAAAGGAGAAGAATAGAACCACCCTCATGTAAGCAGATCCCATACAATCCCTTCCCCCATCTCTCTCTCTCTCTCTCTCTCTCTCTCTCTCTCTCTCTCTCTCTCTCTCTCTCTCTCTCTCTCCCCTTAACTTCTGATCTTTTTTTCTATTTTCTCCATTTTTGTTAGCTTAATAGTTACTTTTGTTTTTAGCTTACAAAATGAAAAGTGAATACTCAACTCGAGTAAGGGGTGAAGTTGTTTCAGGTCCATCTAAGAGTAGCATTGTGTTTGTGTTGAAAATGAAAGATACAAATTTTTTTTTTTTTTCCTCAATTTTTTTGGGAACCAAACATAGCCCTAGACTGTAATTTCAGAGATATGTTGTATTGCCTTTGGGTTTTGATATGGTTAACTCTCTTTTTCTATAAAACTCAATTTCTAGTTTTTCTTGTAAGATTTTTTGTTGATTGTATTTCTTGTAAGATTTGTAATGCCTTTGTTGTTGATTGTTTCATGCAATGGGTGTGAGAGTTTTGAGAAAGTGAGAGCTGCTTGAGGAGATGGGGGGGGGGGGGGGGGGGGAGTGATGAAGATTATATGGGATCTGCTTAGAGCATCCACATATGCAAAGTCAATTTTACATAATATTAACATAAATTGAGCTGCATTGGATTCTCTATCTCCAAAAATTTAGCTAACTATAAACAGTACATTTATAACTTTCCATATCCACTATTTAGTCTCCAAGTTATATTTTAATGTTTATTTCTCTCTCATCCCACGCTCTCTCTCCCCGAAACACCCCCCCAAACGGGATTATTTCATTTGCATAGCACTCGGTTTCTCCTCTCCATCTCATCCCTTTCTCGACCGAAACAACCCACCGGAAGGAGCAAATCCGTGCACCTCTCGTCGACAGAGCCTGCGACTGCTGCTGGGAATCATCAAGGTTGCTGATTTTCTTACTTTTCTGCTATTTCAGGTATGATTTCTCCCTTTATCTTCCCGATTTCAGTTAGAGTTTTAAATTGGTGAAAGTGTGTGGATGTTTTTCTGTTGCCATTTGGAAATTTCATGTTGTTCTTGGTTTAGATTAGGTTTCTGATCTGTGAATCTCATGGAATGTTCATGGAATGTCATGTTGTTCTTGCCATCCCCTTCTCGCTCAAAACTAGTTAAAAAAAAAATTAGGCCCTAGGCTCTTTAGAAAAAACCATTTCGATTTCTATTCCCGGCAAATCAACAATACCATTTTGTTGTAGTTTATGGTCTTGTAAAGACACTGCTTTACATCACAACAACACTATTATAAAAAAACCGAAAGGTTTAAAGTGCAGACAAAAGTCTTTAGGCTCTACATGAACATGTTTCTTTTACTCAAACAATTAGTGAGGAAAAAAAATAAAACTAAGCGCCTCTCTGTATTAACAATAAATAAATATCCACATGTACGCAACAACAGGGGTGCTGTTAATACGTTGCATTTTTAGCTATATTTACATGTACATCATCATCAACTTTGACATAGAAATCTGCATCCCACAATGCAACAGAAGTGGCAAAGTATATCTTTGTCTTGGCTGACAGTTCAAGGTAACCCTCAACATGGTCCTGCTCCCATGAAATTTAGATGGAAAAAATAATGCAGTTGGCTGTTTCTTAAGTTCAACACAAACAGAGATTCTTAGTGTCAAAAGAAGATCAACAGGGATGTTTGAGAAGAACAAAGAGAAAAGCATTACCAGCCTCAAAAGATCCCCATGCTTTTTTTCCTCTGCTTCAATAGCTCTATCAAGGAGGTAGCCTGATGTGGCACTAGCAATAGAATGGGCAGAGAGAGAGAGAGAGAGAGAGAGAGAGAGAGAGAGAGAGAGAGAGAGAGAGAGAGAGAGAGAGAGAGAGAATAAATCAAACTCCATCCATTAAAATAGCAAGAGTTTCAAAATCGGAAGTACTATATCTGAGTCATTATTGATCTATACAGTAGGAGCTAGATAGATCATGCATGGACACACCTTACCACAATAGGAGATAGAGCATAGGATTTATGAATGCTAATGGAAAAGTCAAAAAAATAAATTATTTCTTGTTCAAGTACATTTTCTTCGCAAACAAACCTCTTAGTTTTCTATCATATTAGTCTACAGAGAAAGTTTTCTTCAACTATATTCCATTGCATCTATTTCATGATTCAGACAGTGATACGACAACGAATCAAGTTCCATAATCTTCTTGATAGAAAGACCATAAAGTTTACAAGACTTAATAAAGAAAAAAATTGATGAAAAAATAGAGTACATTTTCAAGATCATCATTACAATCATATAAAGTACCCACCTGTGACCTATTACAAATCGTACTACAATTCCCTTCTCTTCCTCCAGCTTCTTTCTTTTATCACCTGATTTCATCCTAAAAATTAGGATTGATCAAATTCAATAAAAAAACAAGGAAATCCCACTAACAATTCATTTTATGAGAGAACACACTGGAAGTGTTCATCCTTGCAGTTGTACATTGCACCTGTTATTGTATTGGTATGGCCTCTCAACCATTTAATACATCTCTTCCTCTGCAAATCTCATATTCTTACAACTTGACTGCTTCCACCAGAACATATGTACCGGGATACCTTATTGCTGAAGCTGATAGCCATTATAGAAGAAAGAAAAATAATAATAGAAATTTTGTACATAGACTGCAGCTTCTATTCTAGCTTCTTGTTCATTTTACTTTACATTACATTTAATTACATTTATGTGTCAGTGTGCATCTCTACCTGGTATAGACCTCTCTTAGGCAGAACCAAGTGAAGGAAAACATAGTTTTGATCTTGTTGCATCCAGATTTTAGATTTTTATTAGAACAATTACAAGAAAAATGGATGACTTTTGTATTGTTTTATGTCCTGTTTTATGTCCTGTTATGTGTCTTGTTTTATGTCCTGTATTTAGATAAATCTGTACATCATCTTAAAAAGTACATAATCTGAATTTTGTAAACATGTGGCCTTGCTTAATCTGAAATATTTAAACATGTTGGCCCTGTTTTGCTTAATATGTGTTGTTTTAGTAACATTTTGTCCTTCAATATTTTGTTGAAGGATAAACACTTTAATTGATAAGGATCCCTTCTTCACCACATTGTTGGAAAGTGGTAAGGGTGGTATAAGCAACCCTAATGTGGATGTTGCTTTCGTTGATGCCCAAGCGACACAACCCCAACGGGAAAAATGGCCACCTAAACATAAATCCCAGCGGGGTGTGTTTTGTGCAGTTTTTGAGGAACAAAGAAATAAGGTCATATCTCGTACATAGTCCTGTATGCTTTGTTTTGTGCAATTTTTGATATTTTTTTTTGACACTGTGGTGACATAGCTTGGATATTTATATACTGCTGGTTGCTATGAACACCAAGCCCTTTTTGGTACATCTATATGGGCCTTTTATTTTGTTGGTGGTTGGTGGTGGGTGGGAACATTTTGTTGGGTGAATATTTGTTGTTGGTGGGATATTTTGTACTGCTTGCTGCTGATGCTGGTGCTGGAGGACCCAATGGCAAAACTGTTTTTGTTGCTATTGAAGGGTGCTGGAGCAACTGGACTTGTTGCTGGTTGCTGTTTCACGGTTGCTGAATTTGTTGGTTGCTGTTTTCTGATTACTGGTTGCTGTTTTCTGGTTGCTGTTATTGTAATGAATTTGTATCAAAATCAACTTTTTGAAACTTGTATTAAGTTGATTTTGATACATAGAATTATTCACATGTAAGTTCTGAAGTTGATATAGTCAAATGTAAGTTTTGAGTGTTGATATTAGTCAAATGTATTAATCTGAGTACATGTTTAATATGTGCTGTTTGGTGTATATTGGGTTGGTGGGAAAGACTCACTTGGGTCGTGGTCCATGGCTGTAACAGATTTGATGAATTTGATGAATTTCTCCTTCTATGAAAGCTTGATTGATACTCTTTAAATTTGATGAATTTTATTATATATACAGTTGGTAAATTTGGATGCATGAAACTGGGTATGGATGCATGAAATAATGAAGATTATTTCATTCTACAGGTTTGGTGGCACTGAAATATTTCCATGTACTGGGTACTGATTGCATGTATAAAACTAGTACATGGAAATTGCACTCAAAAAAAATTTAGGCAAAAAAATAATAATAATAAAATGATAATATTTTATTATTATTTTTTAAATATGCATAAGCCAATGTGGAAGTTTTGTTGAAATGATAAAGTGGATATGCAAAAGAGGTGATTTTGCATATGCATATGCATAGTCCAATGTGAATGCTCTTATATGAGGGCAGTTGTATTCTTCTTCTTTTAGAATGCAGACGTGTCATATTGTCATTGAAGTGTCGGAGTTGGAAAGCCCAACTCTGATCTCCAACTCCGACCAAAGTTGAGAGGCCAAATTCGATCAGGAGAGGACCCCAACTCTGATCGGAGCTCTAAAGTTGGATGTGGAGGTCGAAACTTTGGTCAGAGTGGAGCTTTCTTAGAGTGGTTGACTCGCAGTGGAAGAAATGCATTGTTATGGTAATGGAATCTCGCGGGCTTTTTTTTTTTTTTTTGCAATCCACTCTTTCTCTGACTCATTGTGGAAAAATAAAATAAACTACTAGTGGAAAATATGAAAATATAAAGAAAAGAAAAATTGGTAGAAATAAGAGAAGAAGAAAAAAATAAAATCTAGTAAGAGAAAGAGGTCGATGAGTACAAGAGTGAGAAAGGGAGGAATGAGAAAAAAAAAAGAAAGGGAGAAAAAGTACAAAGGGAAATAGAGAAGAATAGGAAAGAAGACAGAGAGAGAAAGAGGGATTGAGAGCAAAAACACTATAGCTAGGCAACCTGAGAAGAAGAAATGTATTTATTTGTTTATTGATGAAGACCAATGAAAGGATAGGGGAGGCCACACCGATTCTCTGTAACTCTATCCATTTCGGAGAGTAGGAACCATATGATATATGTTTTCTATAGTTAAAAATATTCTTGTATTTGGTGTCCACATCAACTTTGAGCTCTAAACTACAAAAATGAAAAATCAACCTATGGTACTACTACTACTGATACACTGTTGAGTGTTGACTTCTGTACTGGCTTGTCAATGCCAAAATAAATAACTCCACTTCAACTGTTGTTTGTCTGCAACCTAAGTATGGAATGCAAAAAGACAAAAAGAAGCTTGCAATCTGAGTTTAGAATGCGCAAACACAAAAATGTCGGAGTCGATAATAGCTCTGATCCTGACTACGACAATTTTTTTCAAAGCAACTACGATTCTGAACTCTAAACTTTTCGACTTTGGTAGAGTCAGAGTTAGAGAGGGTGTCGGCCGGAGTTAGAGCCGCCGGAAGTTTTGCCCACCCCTACCCTTTATTCACCAAGTCCAATTTGAAGTTATTCTCTATTTTCAATGGTTCTGTTGGATGAAAGAGTTAATACTTACATTATTTTAATGGAGAGAGGAAAACATAAGGTTGGGTTGGATGAAATAATCGTAAAAAATTAAATTATCTTGCTAAAGTATTAAGAGCTAATGAAATCTATAATTTCTTGGTGAAAAAAATTACAATAAACTATTAGTTTAGCTTAGTAACAGTAAAAATAAAAGCCAATAATGAAATCTATATTTTAGCTCTTATTATAATTTAGAGCTAATAATAATAAGCACGACAGTAAAAATTAGTTTAGGTAATATTTTGACTACTCCAATACAATCCATTTTCATCCTCGTTGGTTAAAATATTGCTAAGTAGATGTTATATCGAATGGAATGCCAGTGCTCTTAGAGCAATGGCATTGGTCTGTCTAGCCAAAACCAAAGCTAAAATTTAGCTAAAACCAGAAGTTTTGTCTAAAAGCCAAAGCCATTCAAGTATAATCCCACGTTGGACTAGGTAACTATAAGCCAAAATAATAATATAATATTATTCTTTTATAATAATATTTTTATAATTTGTTTTTCATATTTTAGAATTATACTAACTATATGTTAATTAATAATTTAACTTTTAATTAACTTATTATTTCTCAACTATTTTTTTCAACCTAATTATCCAACACATACCATATCTACAATTCTTGTAAGGAATAGGGGTGCTACCCGCACCATACGGTGCGAGGTAGCCCTCTCCTCGCACCCCGCCCGCATCGGGTGGGGTTTTTCCATACGTCCCCCACCCCCGCATCCCGGGGGTGAGGTGCGGAGCAGATACCCGCCCCGCCCACTTTATTTTCACTTTAATTATGAATTACATTTAATTATATTTAAAAATTATTTCTAGATCTAAAAGTGATAAAAAAAATATATTTTTAGATCCAAATTGTAAATTGAAAATTTGTAAATATGACTATAATTTAAAAATTATATCGTTTTTAAATTTGCTAGTACATATTTTATGTAAGTTATAGTGTAGTAGTTTTAAACTATATAGTTTTTAAATTTGCTAATGCATAATTTGTAAACAAGTCTAACAAATTATAATATATATTTATATATACAATTTTTAAAATATAAAGATATATTTATATTTATATATATAAACATATATTTATGTTTATATATATATAAATATTTATGTTTTATATATATAAATATTTATGTTTTTTATATATATAATATATATATGGAAGGGGGGCGGGGCCGGGTTGGGCCCTCCCCGACCCCCGCCCCCGCTAGGGGGACTAGATGCAGAGGCCCCCGCCTATGCGGGGCGGTGTTGCCAGCCTTGCCATGCAGGGATGGGGCGAACGGGGGTGGGGTGCAAAGCCTCGCTGCCCACCCCTAGTAAGACATGTTTGCCTTCGAATAGCAATTCATACACGTTCGTCGTATCCAATAATGTGAATGCATACACATTCTTGTCCAGTACATACACATTCCCAACTTAAAAAAAAAAAAATATCTTAATTTATCATGAGCTCCATCATAAAAAATCTTCCATTCATCCTTTTTTTTTTTTTTTTTTCAACCAAAAAAATCCAAGCCACGTTCAGTATAAAAAAGTCAAACTTAACTCAATGCAAAAATATGCCATTTCCAAACCAAATCAGTGCAAACTTAACTCAATGCAAATATATGCCTAGTTCAGTATAAAAACAAACCAAACTTATACATGACAAATATGCACTGCATGGGGGTTAACACCATAATGTAATTCAACTCAAATAATTGACAAAAGCAATTAGATTCAGCTACCCTAATTCACACGAGAAAAAATGAGCACAACACCAAAACCCAATTCAACTCAATTGATTAACAAAACAATCATATTCAAGCTACTCAAATTAATCGCACATATATAGGGGTGTAAAAAAAAAAATCGAAAAATTGGTCGAATCGATTCGGTCTTGTTTCTAAGCAGTCTGATGCGGTACCAGTTCTTTAGAATAAAAGCTGGTGCGGTACCAATTTTCAAAATATGAAAACCGATTTAAACCGAACTAGACCAGTATATATTTATAATTTTTCATATTATACTATATATATTATATGCTAAATTTCTAATTAATGTAACATGAAATTCTAATCTTATTATTCAAATCTATTAATCTTATAATATAAAATTAATATAACATGTGATATACCATAAAATTAATTTTATAATTTTTAATACAACATTTGATGTAACATATAAATTTTAGTCTTAAACATAAACATTAATATTAAGTTATTAATATAAACTCACTTTTGATATATATATATAAAGGATAGATATATTTTTAGCATAATAGATTATAATATATATTCTTTTTGTAAATATATTTTTACACACTTGATCAGATATACTCACATAAAAAGTCTAGAATTTAAATAGACTATAGTTCAATTCAATACTATACTAGTGTGTATTAATTATTATAAAATAATGTACTTATGCTATAATATAAATAGATTAATAGTTTAGTATATATAAATATCATATTATTACTAGCATAAATAATCTGTAAAAATAGAAAGACCAAACTAGACTAGACTGATACTGAAAAAATTGGAAGTTTTGATTTCGGTAGTGAATCAGTCTAGTATCGAGTAGTGAATCAGTCTAGTATCGATTTTCAAAATCAGTATATATCAATTCGGTTATAAAAATTTACAAAACTGGATCGAATCTGACTAGTATCACCCCTACATGTATAAATCACCACATGGGCATAATAAAACAACCCCGTCCACATCAAGATCTATCACATACTATCGTGACCAAAGCAATATTTTAACGAACTGGACCAAGATTGGAAATACAAATGAATGAAGAGTTGATAAAATAGAGTACCAAAAGAGGAACATTGGTTGATGTGGATGTCTTTGGTACGGTAGAGGCTCTTGTGGAACGTCTTTGGTACTTGTGAATGTCCAAGGCACTACACCATATTAGTCTTGTTAAGGAGCTCAGTCTTGGATTTTAGGATCTGCTCGTCCTCGTAGAGCAACGCTCTTGCAGAATCTTCTAAGCTAAGCCCTAGATTGTAACAAAAAGTTTTTTGGCTAGGAAACGATGGGACTCAGGCGATGAAAATGGGTGAAATAAACCAAGGGTCAAGCTACCAAGGAAATAGAGACGGAGCAAAATTGAGGCAGACGTTGGCCAGCAGACGACGGGAAACAAAGGGGACGTTGGCCAGGAAATGAGGGGAAAACGTAGATGCCACGAGATGGGGGAGAAGGGAGAGAAGAGGAAACGAGGGAAAGCAACCATTTTGGTGGGGAATAGGGAGGAAAAGAGGAAAATTTGCAGGGAGAGAGACTGTGTGTGTGTTTTTCGATGGGAGGAAAATAATAAACAAATATTTGGTTGAACTATAGTAACTCGCCAAATATGACCCGAGACCCGAGTTACTGTAGCTCGAAGCTATCCTTATGATAATTTACCTAGTCCAATGCAGTGTATTTGATTTGCAAGCATAGAAGTACCTAATTGAAAAGGAAATATCAATCAAATATAGCAGGGTAGTAGCTCGCACGATGGGAAGGGGTGCTCTCCTATCTGTTGAGTTTTGATAAGGAAAGTGGTTCGGTCACAACAATCGGTCTCTCCTAAACCAAAACCATCTATGAATAAGAATCTTTCATTAGTAATATGAAGTAATTGTTATACAGTATAAGGATTGGGTTCAGGCAATTTGAAATGGTTTAACAATTAGGGATTGGAAAAGGATTAAGCCCTTAATAAGCATGCAAATGAGTCTTTGCTAGCAGCCCCAATCCAAGTCTTGCTTGCTGAAGAGAGAACAAACTTTTTAACTAATCTGATTTTCATCAAAACATCTGGCTCTAATTTATGTGACAAATAAAGGCCGAAAGAACTTTTGCAATACTAACAAGAAAAGAAGAGATTGCTTTGGAATAAACATATTTGTATCAACTGGCATAAAAAGATAAAAAATAGAATTTTGATTTTTTTTTTTTTAATAAATCAGTCTGTTAGATCCCGTAAGTGTGTTTACATACTAACCTGTAAGTAGCATAACTCGTGAGAATCGGAATTCACAGAAAATCAGGTTAGAAAAATACTTTCAATCCAATCACACTATTATTATTTACGTAAAAATCCAGTCTCCGCACCAGTCGATGACGACGATGCAGATCTCAGTAGGATAGATTTTGACAACAGTCAATGCATCCAGGCATGTCATTGGATTTTTGATAAGATATCCTCTGGATAAGGCAGCACATGAGCATGTATGGATGGACAAAAGTCATTATCAAAGGGGTTTTTGCTTAGCGTAATGATGCAGTTTTTGACCGTGCGAAACCTCAAACCAGGCCAAGTTAGTGAATAGTGATACAATATAGCATTTGGACAGCTGACAAGTAAGAAGAATTAGAAACCTTGCATGTGGATAGAGCTAATGATCCCAACGAAACAAAGCATACCAATACATATTTTCAGAGAACTGGGGAATAGTTGAATTAGAAGGGCTTCTCATAATCCCGTGGCTGTTGCTGCTCCCAGGCTGGCAAAAAGCCTACAGAATGCAACATAAGGGGATCAGAAGATAGCAGAAAATTACAAAGTAAAACTCATTTAATTCTCATCACTACAGCAAGTGACAGTTTAGTAAAAGCATATATATGACGATTTAAATGGTTACCTTCCCTACAACAAGACTCCACAACCTGATGGTATGCCATAAATGCAATATACACTCGAAGGAAATAACGGATCAGTACAGGGGTCTGTCCAACATATTTGCAAGTTATTCTAAAATGAAATCAGCAACCTGAAAGGAGTGTCCTTAACCTTTCTGTTTAAAAACCGTGAGGCATTCATGACCAGCTGAATCTTAAATAAAACAAATTCTAAGTCCATGGCTTACATAGTACAAGAAATTTTACATCCTTTCACTATAACTCTTTCAAGTTAATTCTCTCAGGCAACAGTTGGTTAAGACAAACACTAATATCCTTCAAATAGGGATCTGATGTTTTATGTGATGCTTTTACCTGTAACATATTCATAGAACTCAAATCAATGCATCAGCATTACACGAGAAATTTAGTTGAGACACAACTTGAGGCAAGGTTCTATGATGCAAGCAGGTTTCTTGAATAGAATCAAAATGTCCTCTTCCAGGACCAATCTTTCTCATCAATAAAACTCTTGTTTACCAATTAAAAAAGAAGAAGCTTTGTCTATGGCTCGTTCTATAGAAATGATGGTTGAATATTTGGGGCCAACATATCTTTCAAGCTAACAAATTTCTTGGACAATGGAGGAGCACATATGTTTTCAGCAAACTCTCTATATGTCTATTTGTCAGGCTTTAGGTCAAGATGTGGTCAACACAACTCCAAATGCGACATGTCCATCATCTCCTGCTTGATGCATGTAATCTATTAGAAAATGTATATGGCATAAATAACGTATCTATGCAGGTCTATATGCTAAAGGTGGTTCAACCCAGAGGGTTAAGCCAAGAGAAAGGGAATAGTTCCAGGATGCCACTCAACTGGGGATAGCAGATGCCACTCAAAGAGACCAAGCCCCTCATTTGATTGTTAGAAGGAATCACTTAAAAGACACTTTTCTCAACTTCATATTGCTCACCCATATTTAGTGATTACAAAACATTAGTGGTCAAGGTCACTAAATGCTAACAAACTCAAAACCCAAGTTCAAACAACTAGACATTCCCATACATCACTCAACTTACAAAATGAATAAAGACAATTTCCAAACCAACTTAATGGATACTCTTAACGCAAAAAAAATTAGGACTCATTATTGATTTATAGGCATCAGAATCTTCAATTATTAAAGAACTTGGTCATCGTTTGTCAGTACCCTTACTCGTGCACCATTCTCCCCTGATTGAAAAGAACCTGTCCTCGAGTTTCTACATCCTTGCACATGTCATTTATAACAGGAGAACTCCTTGGGTTGAAAAGAACTCGTGCTTAGATTTGCCTTTGGAGTTTGGAGCTCCCTTTCTAATAGATTATGAATTTTACCCAGTTAAATCCCTTATCTTCCCTCCTCTATTGCACTTTACACCTTGAGCTAGATGGCCATTTTCACCTTCTTTGTTTCATCCTTCAAGTGATTTATAAGATTCACGAAGACAAACATTGAAAAACAACAAATCAACCAACCCCAGTAAAACAAATGGAACCTAGTTGAAATTTTTAGGGCATTCACCACAAATCGGTGAGAGATCGAAAATCCACAAGTGCCTCATGAGTATTAAACACACAAGTGCCTCATGGGGCATTTTTTGGACCTGACCGATTCAGTCGGTCCACCATTTTCCTACACTGAAACCAACTGTGGAGAGCTATAGACGGGCCCAAACCGGTTACTATCAATCCAGTTGGTCCTATCAGTCCAACCGTTAAGTTTTTTTTTTGGGTTCAATTTGTTGGCAAAAAATTGTATTAAATGGTAAAATCATAAATTCAGTGAGTGCTTTAAGTAAGTTGTCTAGCTAAGTTACTATGTGTAATAAATTAATAATATTAATATTTAATAGTATGCTTATTATCAATTTATCATTGAGCAATAATAGACATAGTATGCAATTAGTTAATAGTTAATAGGCTATCTTAACATTTTATATATGATCATGGATCATACTTGCAAGCACTTAAGCATATTAAAAATATATACTTAACAACTAAATTATTTTAATTAAGTGTAATAAATTAATAATGTTAATAGTATGTGTTATCAACCTTCACATTCACATATAAAATACAAGTTAATAGCTAATAGCCTATCTTAAGTTCTTAACATTTTACATACTAATATCTAAGAATAGCTAATTAGGTTAAAAAAAATTACATAATTATTTGGTTATAATTTACATTATTACATTAAAAATTTACCTAATGCATAAAATATTATATAAAAAATTATTTAAAAATAGAATACATAATTTCGGTCGGTTCAAGGTGAAAAAACCACACCCTGGGATTGGACCAAAGACTGAAAATTTGGAAAACTCTAGACCAGTCAAAACCAGCAGGTTTGGTTGGGTTTTTTCTGGTCCACTACAATTTTTTACACCCTGACCTGTGACAGTCATATCTCATTAATAAAACCTCTGACTATGCTTTCTGAACAGAATCAGTGTGAGGTTGAGGTCTTGGCATGAATCCCTCACAAGAATAAGAACCTGCTAATAACAATTTGATGCAGTTGGGATATCACTAGACCACAGGTAGAGAAAATGACTTCACTGTTAATCGTGGATGCCACTCAACATAGTCACAACACACTTGATTCTTGGGAGGAATCATTCAACTCCAAGAAGCAAGATAACTTTTTTGTTTACAAGTTACTGACAAATAATTTTCAGATCCAAAGAATTCTCTCATCTTCTTACTTCTCATTGACATTTATAGGGGAATAAAAAGCATGACCAGTCAGGGTCCTACATCAAAAGCTAACTTTAAAAACAAAATTCAACTTACTAGGTGGTCTATAGGCATTCCAAAGAAAAAACTCACTAAGCAACATCTTAGACTACAAATTGCATGCAATACTTTTTTTGATCGGTAATTCCATGCACTACTAAAATCAACAAATATTCAACGAAAAATTTCAAAAAAAATTTAAAAGATAAAATAATATCAAAAGAGTTAAATTACTTATTCTCAATTCTAGACATCAAAATCTTCATTTTACTAAAGGATTTTTTTTTTTTTGATAAGTAATAAGAGATTTTATTGACAAGTAAATAGGCATAGCCTTGGTACACAGAAAGTATACAAGAGAAAACACCTAAATACAAGCTAAGAACTAGAATAGGCTTACTAAAGGACAATTTATCACCACCTATGCTCCTAAATCAATGAAAGAAAAGGAACACAAGTCCTTGGAGCCTCTAGAGTTGATTTGGATCATAGAAAGAATGGGGAACAGAAAATAAAAATGATTAAAAATGATCGATGAGCAAGCAAATTTGAAAGTATTTTCTTTTCTCTCTTTTTTCCAAGATTGAACTGTAGCTTTGGCTATAAAAAACAAGGACCATTTCTGCGCAGAGGCACCACCATTTGGCTGAAAACAATTTCAGCCAGAAAAGCACAAAACTACAATACATGACTCCAATATTGATATCTGTTTGACGCATAAAATGCAGTTAGCACTGTGTTAACATGACATTCAAAGAATCAAACATCACCTCAGGCAAATCAACCATATAAACTCTTGATTTAAAAGAAAACAAACCATGAAATTAAATATCTGGCATACTTAATGGTATTTCTTCCAGGGACATATATATGGAATCATCATCAGCAAGAGACCCCTGAAACAAGCAGTGAAAATATGTAAGTTACCTCATCAAGGTGGTCAAGGCACATGCATGACCATACATTAAAACTAAACCATAAACGGCAGGTCGGCGAATGGGACAGCTGCAATAAGATCATTGTGTGCAGAATATGCAGGTAAACCAGTTATCAATAGTTAGTGGTGGTACCTCTCCATTGGGAAGGCCCATCCCGCTATGCATTGAAGTAACATCCCCTGGTACTGAAGAACAATTTGAAAAATCACCTGCAAGCAGCTCTGAGATCATAAGCCCATAACCATCCTGAATGACAGAAATATCATTGGCATTCGGTGCATTGTTAGGGAAACCCTCAAGGCCCGTATACACAGTCTCCGTCCTGTACAATCCAAAAACCAGCAAATCAATAAGAACAAGATATAGAAACAATACATAAAGTATCAGGTGCAGTTGCCGCCCCCAAAAAATGCTATAGGGCAACAGGGAATGATTCTAAAAATAACCCCGTGGGCATGTCTATGCAATCACTTTTATTTAAATTGATGAATTTAATCAATATCCTCATGAAGAGACGTACTGATAAAGAAACTTACTTTCTTGCTGCATCATGGAAGGCCTTATCTTCCAGGGAAGAATCATTTTCTAAATCAATAACTTCAATCTCTTTACCATCAGTGACATGTCTACTGTATTCACCAGATATCTTGGTGTTACTCATTGACAAGTCAACATCAATTGGTGCTGGTTCTTTTCTGTTTCTGGAAACAGAATGGTAAATATGGATCGGATCATTATCATGATTCTCATTGGTTTCAGAAGCTCCCCCGAGATTAAGGTCACAGATTTTAAATGAACCAGGAAAAAGTTGCTTCTCTTCTGCATACCCAACACATGGTTCAGTCCTAGCTTTAGCGAACAGAGAATCATTCTCCAAGCTCTCATGATCTAAAGCCATGATCATGTTCTCACCAGGTGAAGCCATGTCTTCCTGTGAGCTCTTTTTCTTTTCACTGGAGTTAGAAAGGTGGAGATACTCATCAGCCTTTGTTACCTGAGAGGAAGTCCTCTCTCTTGCCTTTTTGATTCCCTCCCTGATATCACTATCTTCTAGAGCTCTTTTTTCGCCTCTTTCCTTAACAGTGGAACCGCAACTTTGAAAACCAGACAGTACTGGAATTGGTTCTTGCCTATTTTGCATATCTGAGAAAGACTGAGTTGCAAATTCACCCTGCTCAATATCATCTGCAGAATCTATTTTGACCGCATTTTCAGCAGAACACACAAATTGAGCCCTAGCAACTTCAGATTCAATACACTTCGAATCATAAATTTTACTTGATGGAGCATCACCCAAGGAGGTGTCAACAGGGGCATTGTCAACTAAACATTCAGATCCTCTTTGAGGCCGCATATCAGGAGCTTTTCCCTCCTCAATCTTTGGAACAGGGTCAACCTTTGAGCCCCTATGCGACAATGAAGAGCGGGTTCTAGTGGGCACCTTGGAAAATTTACAGAGTGTTAGTAAATCAGTGCTGGTGTTGTCTGAGAAATTTCCCTCCACAACACTATCCTGGATGGTTACTTCTTGTTTGGTACCCTGTTTGTCAGTTTCATCACTGCTGGTGCCATGCTTCACCTCTCCTATTCCCACATTCATATTCTTGAAATCATAAGACCTTGCAGGGAATTCTCCATTAGCCTCATGTTGGAGATCTTTCCCTGTAGTAGAAGAACTAGCCTTTATGGGCATATCATCTTCTTGGAACTGATACTCATCCAATTCAAATTCCAAATCACCAGCATCCTCAGTTTTTGGGGCTAATTCACTTCGACCACCAATGTGCAAATCATCAGTGAGATCTTTACCAAATTGCTTCTCCTCCTCATGGTACTGTCCAGAAGCAATATTGTCATCACCATCAACGTCAGCGGATGACCTAAGTCTATCAGACCATGAGCCACTCCTTCTGTAGTCTCGGCCATAATCTGAGCTATAATTTCGGAATGATGCTGCTCTTCTTCTTCCTTTGGTATTAATATCACCTAAAAGCCTTCTCTTACCCGATCCCAACCCAGCATCAGAAGTAGCATTCGACAAACGGGCAAGGGCAGATGTTCGGCCCTCCGGTGGAAGGGAGAATTGGTCTCCCTCCTGAGGCCTAAGCTCTTGAAACTCCCCCAACTGCCTCTTCAAACTACCGTTTTGCCACTTAACAGCAGAAAGTGCACTTTGAGGTAGCAATCCCTGAGAAACCAAATACTCGGCTGCAAGTCGACCCGCTTCCATAAAGATGTCACCTTTGCGCAGTGGTGGTTGTGGTGGTTGTTGATATGATTTAGGGTGGCCCTGGCCACGCCCAAAACCACGACCAAAGTTCCTGAATTCGGACCCGCCGTAAAACCCTCCATGGCCTCTAACCATCAAACCCTCAGGGGAGATCTGAGAGGCAGCTACACCCATTCCCATGGAGCTAGACCTATACCCATTTCCAGGACTACGATGTCGGGTATGCATGTTTTCGTCTCTTATTTTTGTTTTTGACGTAAACTATCTGTAGTTCACCACAAAACAATTGGAAATCCAGATGACCAAGGACTCCGCTGTTCTCTGAGGATCAATTCAGTATGCCGGTAACTGGGTTAAGATGCATAGGAAATTGTTCTTTGTGAAGATGATCTTAATTTACACCCCATGTAACAGAAGTTGAAAAATCCTGATTTCGTGCTCTGAGAAAAAGATCCACTAACATTGTGAAAATTAAATCTTAACAAAAGAAAGAAACGATACGTATTCTTATATCAGAGGAAGGGCAAAACCCACCTCGCAAATCACAATATCAGAATGCCGAGCTCAAGT
Organism: Carya illinoinensis; assembly: GCF_018687715.1. Taxonomy (NCBI): domain Eukaryota; kingdom Viridiplantae; phylum Streptophyta; class Magnoliopsida; order Fagales; family Juglandaceae; genus Carya; species Carya illinoinensis. The sequence continues at coordinate 30,922,223 of NC_056763.1, forward strand.
GCTGCTACCAGGTACCTACCACCCCCAACTTAAAACCCCAAACCCAACCAACAGTTACCTAATTGACGAACCTTTCATTCATATGTTGCAGAACACACAAGTCAAACTCTAAGGAGAATTAGAGATCTTTGAGTTAAAGATCTGACCTTTTGGTTTTCCAAATTGAGGGGTGGGAGAGGGAGGAGACGGAAAATTTGTCTGATGCGGTGTTTGAACTTTGGTGCGTGTGTAGCGAGGAACATGAATCTTTCAAAGGATTGGGATCCAATACGGTTTCACCAAGTACTAATCCAACAGATTAGATTTGCAGCACAGAAAAGTAATTCGGAAGCTAAAAGAGTACAACTTTACCCTTTATTTCCTTTTAATTTACGGTCCCTGACTCCTCTTCCTTCCATCATCTTTGCCAAGTTTTTTGTTATTTTGTTTTTGAAGAAACTCGTTGTGTTTTTTTTTTTTTTTGGTTCATTGGAAACTCACCCCCTCCCGGCCCGGACCTTCTGAATTATTAGTGATTTTTAATAAGAATTATTAGTGATTTTGAACTTTGCATGCTAAATTATTAAAGTTGTACATCGCAATTATTAGAACCTGATATATGTCAATTTTTTTAAATTTTATTTTGTTTTGAACTTTACACACTAAATTATCAAATTAGTTGTGCATTGTAACTATTAAAACTTGACATTTTGTAGTACTCTAATTCCATTCTAATCGTTAGAATGTATAAAAAAGCGGGATACAATCTCAACTATTTGGATCTTTATGAGAGTGCATAATATGAGTTTTTGTAGTATGAATATACATTTTGTTAATTTTAATGATTTAAATGCATAATGAAAACACTTCATAGTTTGAGAAAATAAAGTGTATTCACCTCTAAGCCCCTCTGAGGACATACCTCAATACATTGCAATTAATTATTTATCCTTAGTTTCAATTTTAATTAATTATCATTATAAGAAAAATGACATAAGAAATATATTTTTTACGACGAATTTAAGTGATGTAAAAAATTATTTTTCTTATAATATATAATTGATATGTATATTTTGAAGGACCTAAGCCCTTTCGAGGACATATCTAGAAGACTAGATCCATCTCTATGGAATATTCTCATCCTGCATGTGAGTGTGATCACACGCTGCATGTGGTAAGTGTACGTGAATTTCATGTGTGGCTATGCATATATAATTTGTTGGCATACCTCAAACTTATTCCTTAAAAATCAAACAATAAATTATATGATTTTTTCTTCATATTGATCTGATATGAATGCAGAGCCTACAGGCTCGATCGTTTTTGTATGAATGCCTCGAACAAGATCATTTTACATTATTTTCCGCCAAGTTTCATGTCTATAACTCGGTGAATTTGTAAACGCAGTGATCAGCTTTTAGTCAATCAATTTAGGTTGGCAACGGATTATGATTTGCTCCGGTGACAAGTGATTTACGTAGTTCAAGTTCAAAACATGATCTGCTTCAATGAGTGGCGCGCGTTAACTTTCGATGAGATCTCCTCACCTTTTGTTTTTCCAAGTTATGTTCTCCTTTATGATCTCCAAAGCCAATTTTTATAGTTTTTTTTTTTAATTTTAATATGTTTTTGAAAAATGTTTAAAAATGGTTTTTTTATGTATATTTTAATTTTTGCCTAACAATTTTAACTAATCTTATGATTTTTTTAAAAAAAATTAATTTTATAATTTTCTTTAAATAGTGAATTTTTTCTTTATTTTTAGTTTTATATGATTTTAATATTTATGCTGATGCAGCATGCTAACGGTGCATTTTTTAATTTTTAAAAGATCGCTACATATACATTAACTTTTTCCGCCAATAAACTAACAAATCATATGGAGGGATCATTTAAAAATATGACTCTTACTTTAAGAATTAGATTAAAACATTTTGAAATATAGCAGGTAACCCTGTAATAAGTTCATATAAAAATTGAAGAATCAAGAGGCACAAGGATCATGCACTTATAATTTAAATGCCTATGTTTGTATATCATATAGAAAGGTAAACATTTATACTTTCACCCAAGAAAATTATAAAAGTGAAATTTACATTACATCGGCGGTCCAAGCGGCAGCCTGCTCATAATTTGTTGGTATACTGATGAACCATTGGACAGGTCCAGACCAGTTTCACACAAGGGCTCCACCTTTGGTTCTCCTTTTGGCAACATGAAACCTATTTTACTCACCCGGCGTGGCTGTGCCAAGAATGGATGAACGAGCATAACAGGATATTTGGCTTGGGCAGGACCCAACCAGCCATTGCAAGATTGGCGACGCCTGGATGATTCGTTCCAAAAAAGAAGCAATGCGAAGGCCCCAGCTGCTGCCTACTCGGCATGCTGAACGAATCAAGTGAAGAAGTCTTTTCAAACCAGGCCATGCCACCGTGCACCTGTGATGGCTCAGGCCTACGGACATGAGTTTGAACGAGAATCGCAGAAACTTCGGCAGGTACAGATCAACTGGAGGCGCCAGAGTTGACATGAGTACTACTACTGCGAGCAGCATCGGGAACTGTTGAATTTAACACAAGAAGAATTCTGTCCTCACACGCCTATGGTTTCACAAGACAGAGCCATGAAGAAATGAGGGAATATAATTCTGTTGAAGGTGTTATAGTGACTTGTAAATACATTGTTTATTTCATTATTTCTTATTCCATTATTTTGTAGTCATAAATAGCAGTCATCCTCTCCTCTGGTTCCCGATCTCCTCACAACAGAGAATTATGTGACCTGGGTAAAGACAATGCAGCGTGCCCTGAACATCAAGAACAAGCTCGATTTTATTGATGGTAAAATCACTAAACCAACTAACGCTTCAGACCCTCTTTTGGCTCCATGGGAGCACTGCAATGACATGATCATAGCCTGGATGCAACACTCAGTTGGCTTTGAACATAGATCAAGCATTGCAAATGCGGATGCTGCAGCAAATGTCTGGAATGACCTGCATTAAAGGTTCTCTATCCAAAATTCTCCTCGAATTTCCAACTCACCAAATCCATCTCCACTTTATCCAAAGACAATGAATTTGTAAGTCAATACTACAACAAACTCAAAAGTTTTTGGGATGAACTTGAAATCTACAAACCCATGCCTCTATGCACTTGTGGCTCGATCAAAACGTTGATGGATTACACACATCACAGCAAGGTTATGCAGTTCCTAATAGAGCTCAATGATTCTTATGACTCTGTTCGTGCACAAATTTTACTCTATGGCCCACTTCCTACTTTAAATCGAGTCTTGTCCCTAGTTCAACAAGAAGAGAGGCACAGGCAACTTCATTCTGTACCTGCCTCTCTTGCAATGGTCACATGCGGACCAGAAATGCGCAACCAACCATCTTCTTGCAAGGATTGATTGTTTTGTTCCCATTGCAACATCTCAAGTCACTATTTGGCGCATTGTTTCATGGCCAACCCTCATCTTCGTGTATGATCTTATTACCATATACCAGGCCATACCAAAGAAAAGTGCTACAAACTCAATGGCTTTCCCTTGGGACACAAGAACAACCTCAAGTTTAAATCATCTGCTAATCAATCTTCTCTTGTGCAGGAAGATATCAGCCATGGTCCGACGATTACTCAGGAGTAGTACAACCACCTCCTTGCCTTACATCTCACAATAATGCCCCCGCTCTTGTTGTCAACCATGTGCAAGCTAGCACGTCTCCTGTGTCTGCTATTATATCCTATCATTCCGCACACAAGTACAACAATACTACAAACACTACCACAACATGGATCATCAACATAGGTGCTATAGATCATATGATCTGTACCCACAATCATTTCACACACAATGTCACCTCGGTTTTTGACATGATCAAACTCCTTAATGGAGCCACAACAACAGCCACTCACATTGGTGATGTTTGTCTTTCTGACTATTTGGTTCTTCGAAAAGTGCTATGTGTTCCTACATTTTATTTTAATCTCATTTCTGCAAAATCCTTGACAAATCACTCCAATTGCTGTCTAATTTTTTTTTTTTTTTTTTTTTTTTCCAATTCATGTTATATCCAGGACCTTTCATCTTGGATGACAACTGGAGTGGGGAAGGTACTTAATGGCCTGTATCATCTTCAACTATTGAGATCCAACTCGACTGCTTTGCACATTTTTTTTTTTGTGACCTTATTTCCTTCCAGTTCTGTTAACAATATTATTGTTCCCAAGTTTGATTAATTTACTTTATAGCATTATAGGCTTGGACATAGTTCCATGACTCAACACATATTACATGATATCCACAAAGTTGATCTTAAGCTCTCGACTACTTCCAACATACCTTGTGATATTTGCCCCTTGCCAAACAACACAAATTGCCATTTCCCCATTCCAAAACCAAAGTTACTAGACCATTTGAAATTGTTTTTGTCGACATTTGGGGTTCCAATTCAATTCAAGCATAAATTGGTTCTAAATATTTTTCTTATCATTGTAGATCAATTTTCTCGATGCACTTGGATTTACTTACTAAAGGCAAAATCTAAAGCAAGAACTTCTCTTCAAAATTTCTTCTCAGAAGATTGCACAAAGCTGTTCATATCTTGGGCATCCCCAAGTCTTGAAATTCTTCCATGATGATCTCACATAACATAAAAATTATGTTAATGATGTTAGAAATAATTATGATAATAATTGGAGCATATATTGAAAAAATGTTGGTTATCGTACTCGAATGGCATTTGCCCAATGTTCCTAGCTAGCAATTGGGGCCTTCCTCTTTGGGTCCCACCCTAAACCAGTTTGCTTCATAAGATCAATAAATTCTCGTTGTTTGTGCTTTAGACGAGCAATCTTTCTCTTAACTTGCTCACAATTGAATTTCTTGTGGCACACAACTGACAGTAGTGTAGCAAGCCTTACATTATCACCGTTTGTGATCCTCCCTCCCCTCAATCTATCCATGAGGGTGTCCTCATACAACATGTCTACTAGTCGATCCTCGAACCTTTCATTCCATATGTCATGATCACGGGTGGAATCCATCATATCATTGTCCATAAATTCTCTCTAAAGCAACAAATTATAGCGATTATTGAACATGCATTATATTGGTGTCCATACGATGACAGGATATAGAAAAGAAAATGAAATAGATAAAATCAAACTTTTCTATAATGAATTGACGTGCCAATTGACTATAATCAACAATGTAAATAGTTTACTATAATGATTTTTTTTTTATAATTATAGAATTATCAGTCATAAGCCCATCATACCTGTCCAGATGTTGAACTACTTGTTGAGCATAAGTAGTAACGCTACAACAAGAAATGATTTCCGTTAGTCCACTCCAATTGGGAAACATAACAAAAGAAAGTGTGCTTGCAAAACATGTTAATTATAAATGGGAAAAACAAGGTATAACAAAAAAAAAAAAAAAATTCAGCAATTCACTAGGAAAATTAAAAAGCTAGAAGTTGGCTCCCTTTCACTGTCTTCTAATAAGCAATTCATTACTAAATTAAATTAAAAAGATCTCTCTGGCTCCCTCTCACTGTCTTTTAATGAAGCTGGAAAAATAAACCATTAGTTATAACTTCTCAATTAACTAATATATAATTAACTGATAAGACAGAGCATTTACCTAATGAAGTTGAAAGCATTCCAGCTTAATAATATAAAGAAGCCTAAACCGAGTATGAATATTTGTAAGCTAACTGGTACCTGTGTAATCATGGAGTAGAATTGCATTGACTCGTTATAGTTGAAAGAATATTAAGCTAACTTTCCTCTATCAATTATACATCATCCCAGTCCTTAAAGAGCTCTGGAGACATGACATTCACTAGTAGAAATCAGAGAGAGGTGGGTGGTGGGGTAGCCGTAGTTAAAAAGTGAATGATTTGGTGCATGCAGCCCATTAAAATATTGTAGTTTATGAATAAGTGAGTGAACATTGGAATCTATACCTATACCTAAAGGTATAGATTTGGTGTAAATGGGTCAAAATGTGTAGCTTTTCAATGAGATTTTGGAACCTAACAAATGTCCTGTATTTGTGAGAGAGAAAAAGAGGGCATGTTGTTCAGTTCATGACACATTTACTGGTGTGAAAAGCTTGATAAATTTGATGATTTTTAAGCAGCTGAAGGAAAAAACTCATCCTCTTAAATGGATATTAGTAAAAATTGGAAGCGTGGCACTTCTAAGTCATTGATAGGCAGATCAGAAGGGAATTATTCTTCTATTCTTGGTCCCTTGAACATAGGAGTTGAGTTTTCAAGAATATCTAAAACTAATTAGTTAGAGATGGTTTTACAAGGCTATTTGGACATTGCAGTTTGCTATTATTTTTCTGGTTTTTGTAATCCTCGAGCAAGAGTCACAGAAACATGTAAAATTTGATAAAACTACAATCATTTATATCTGTATGCACAAAACAAATCCCTTAGAGGCACTTTGGACTTTAGCTGGATGTTTCACCACTACTTGAATTGGAATTCAAGACCTATCAAAAAAGAGAAAACCGTACACATTTAAGTTGAGAAAAGAAAGTTAGTGAGGTTGTAATTGTTCTACCTTGACCCCTTAGACAATATTTTGCTAGCAAACTGTCTTGCCAGCTCATTGCCATCTAGAAAGCACATAGGAAGCACGCACTGCTCCTTTCTTCTGTGAGTTTGAACTTTGAATGCTAGATATGGGTCAATATTAAACTAATGAAAGGTTCTATAATGAAACCTGGATGCTTAGGTCTGTTGTTCATTATTCTTAGGCTGAGAATAGCAGCTCAATGTGGAGTGAATTCTTCATGTAAATCGTTGATGGGGTTAAATATACACTAAAATCTGGTTCCTTGGTTTGAGCCTTGACCCATAAAGAAAGTCAATTTTGGTTACAATTATATCGAGGCTAGATGCAACTATTTCCTGCTAACAAACTGCATCAGTTTTGTTCCACTAGCTAATTTAGTGGTTTTTCTAAACCAAAAACTATGCAAAGCATCAGACATTTCATTGGTTATAAACTGCTGAAAACAGAGTTGAATCATGGTACAATGTTCAAGTAGCCTAATAGATGAAAATTACGGCCAGCCTTATGTTAATTTCATGCGGTTCAATCTTACAGGTTACCAGGACAGATTAGGCCCAAGCTTCTCAAAATTTAGCAAGCTCCAAACAGCCATAATTCCCAACAACAAAGACAAACAACTCAATATTAAATGGAAATTTCAAATGGAAATCTCCAAACAACTCAATAATTCCCAACACCATAATTCCCAGCATTAATTCCAAATGGAAATCTCAAACAATGCCAAACAACTTAATAAAATTTTCTGACTATTGAAGAGGTATGGGGGAGAAATGCTTACCCAGTACGATTGAGTCCTGGGAGCCGTGGTGGGGGAAGTATGACGGCAACTCCGTTTGTTTGGATAAACAATGATAGAGCTGTGAGGCTACTGGTGTTTTAAGGGGATGGTTTTGAAGGGTTTGAGAGGTTTAGCTTTATAGACCATTTTCCTTACAACTGTCCACTCTCACAATATTGGAGATAGGAGTTGACTATTGCAATGAAAGGAAAGCAGACCTTGACTGAAGGGACAATGTGAATTCTGAGGTGAGGATGCACTGCAGGGAGTGTAGATAGGTCCTCGGCAGAGATTCGCCTGCCAATGTTCTCTCGCTTTGGGCAGAGATTCGCACAGATTCAAACCAAAAGCTTACGATAGGGGGATTAGGGCCAGAGATTCGAAGTTTAGCATCAACCCCTGTTCACACAATGGGCAGGTTAGAGACAGCCGTAGGTCTGTTTCGCAATCCCGTTGATTCCATAAATCCTGCTTTTGAAGAGGGCAGGGTGCACGACTCACATATTGCGTTGTCATCAATCCTCCCCTGCAGAGAAGATTTCCCCCTTGTTTAGTGAAGAAGACAGGAGATGAGATTTGTGCTGAAGGAATGAAGGGTTTTTGGGTTTGCAGGTTTGGGGCGTATAGGTTTGAGAAAAGCAAGGCTATGGGAATTTATGGGAAGGGAAAGTTGGGGAAAGAGAAAGGCATTTCTCTCCATTACTGCACAATTCTGTTGCCGGTCATGTCAATAAACAGTTTCAAAATATTTTACAATGCATATATCTCATCTCAGTTGAGAAATTAATGACCATTTGGTAAAGGTATCTCATCTCAATTTTGAAATAGTCTGAGATTTCCGTATCTCATCTCGGGGGCCAAACCTGCCCTTAGTGTTTTAATCATCACTGTTAGATCATTTTGAAAATTCCATTACGAAGGGCCTAGATTAAATACCCAAGCTCTCTCCATTTTTCTCTCACTTTTTCCATTTCCTCTCTCTCCTCCCTATTCCTCAACTCGCATGACAACCTCCCCTTCCACTTCATCGAATTCCTTCAGCTTAGCCCGATGTTGCTATGCGCCACCTAGCTTCACCGCCACCACCGGCATCTCCCCCTCATGCTAGTGAGCACCTTCCCTCACTGGTGAGCCTCCACGCGGCAACTCTCTCTCTCTCTCTCTCCTCCCTCTTTCCCGAAATGGGTTTCACCCATTTCTCTCCATCGTGCACCGCTGTCATCAGCCCATAGCCCCACCGAGCACCACCACAACACCACCACCTCATCAGCTCTACCCCACCACCAGCTCCCTTTCCCTCAAGGTCTCTTCCTCCATCGCAGCTCCTCCTCTTCATCGCACGAAACCCATATGGGTTCCTCCACCCACGTTGTCGTACACGGCCACCCACACCACCACCAACATCCACCTCCTCTCATCAACAACCTTCCCTAACCATCCCCATGCCCAGTCGAGGTCCCTACCCCTCACACTCTCCTCCACTCTCTCACGGGTCTTCCATGACCCACGGCTTAGATCCGTTGCTGTGGGCCACCGTGCTGCCTCCTCCTGGCACCATAGCTCCACCGGACCTCTCTCAAACCCTCCATGGCCAGCCAACAACCAACCAAATCCCCCTCCAAATTCCCTTGCTTGAGACCCACAAATTCTCCTTGAGACCCATGGCCTCCAACACCCCGGTGCTGCTGTGCTCCTCCATGCGCTACCACAAGGCCACTATGAGCCTCCCAAGACTACCCCTAGCCCTTCCCTAAGCCCAAACCTCCACTTTGCATGGTGGATAGCCATCATACAAGATATCCACCATACAAGGTGGATTGGTGGATATCCACCGTATGCGATTTAGCCGCCACGTACAACTCTTTCAACGTCTTCGACCGTGATGGGAAGTAATGCACGGGTTAATCCCAATGATGGTATAACTCTCTCTTCCTCGTTATTTATGTTAGATGTTAGTTGGTTGATTGCGGAGTTCACTATGTAGTGAAATGTTGAGCATAACTGTGTAGTGTGCTGTAAAGTGTTGTGGACTGTGCTATGACATGTGGGTGTGAAGTGTGTGCTGTAGTAGTGATGTGGCATAGTGTTGTGAAGGGAGTACACGTGATGCGTACTCCATGTAGTGTAGCGATGCACCTTGTGGCGTGCATCGTAATGGTGTATGGCATAGAGTGGATAGAAGGGAGTTCACATGGAGTGTACTTCTTGTAGTGAAGTCGTGATGCATCGGATGGCATGTCACGAAGGTTAGATGGTGTAGTTGAGGAGCTTAGAGCGCGTTGTGTAGCGTCAAAAACTGTGGAATAGTATCCTGAAATAGTTGTAATGTGACTCTGCTGTAGAGACGGTTGTCACAGTGTAGCTTGGGATTAGCCTTGAGCTACGCGACGAGACAGAGGTGTAGTGTGAATGGGGTATTGTCGTGTAAGTGTTGGGATGAACTTGTAAAGATCTTGGAAGTAGGAAAGTCCTGCTGACCGGGATTGAGTAGAAGTTGGAATCGGAGTATAGAGATTGTTTATACAAGCGGACGTTCAATGGGTTATAAGTTGATTTTAAGTGATAAGAGGGCAATGTACATGTGCATCTGGTGAGACACGTGTACTGGAGGAATTTACCATATATAATGGGTAATATGTCCTAAGTATGAGTACATGATGTTTAAGTCTCAGAGTTGGCTTAAAGTCATGTAGCATGTATGAATGGGAATGAGGATTTAGTGTGGGCTAGGATGCGTGAAGGAAGTGACGGGTGTACTGTCTACGATTGGAATGCGTGACTTAGCCGGTCTAAGTCATGCATTGAAATATGGTTTATAAGAAGAGAAAGAGGAAGATCTTAGTATCTTAACCTTAAGGTGAATCATGGAGGTTCACTTTAGTTAATGAGCACTCGAGATAGAACATTGAGTTTGGAAGAGGTAGTGATTGTAAGTGGATCTCAAAGGTTTTAACATAGTAAGTGGCATGGGATAGAAGGAGAGTGTTCCAAGTGAAGTGTAGTATGTATAAGTTTTCACTAGACCTCGAAGTAGAACGCTGAATTTGAAAAAGGTGACCCAAGTGGGTCCTAAAAAGAGGAAACGCGATAAGGAAGACATAGAAGACGGGAAAGAAAAAAAGTATGTCTAAGTGAAATTCAGTATGTGTTTCTAGTTTAGTTTCTTATGCACTAGATGTAAAATGAAGTTGAGGTTGTGTATGCATGTAGGTTGCCATCTGACACGCACATGAATGGACTGCATGAAATTAGTATGACATAGAGTCCAGGTAAGTATTATGTTTATACTCTTCTAGAGTTTTCTAAAGATATGAAAATGAAAATGACATGTTTTTCCCTTACGATTCTTTACGAAATGACTAGGACAATGTTCTACGAAAGAATGCTAAGTATAAGTTTTCAAATATATGTATGTAACGGCCATTCTTGGCAGCCCCTTTTTATGCACCCAAAGTATTAAATGTATGCATGTGAATGGATGGTATACGCAGTAAGTATTGTATGTATTTTCACGAAATGAAATGTGAGGCTCAGGCCTTATGCTTTAAGCGATGCTTTAAATGACGCGAAGAAAGTGTTTTAAAATACCCCTATGAACTGACGTTTTAAAATGTCCCTATGAACTGATACTTTTAAATGATGTCATGAAAGATGATGTTTAATGATGCCATGGACTGGTGTTTTAAATAATGTTTTAAATGTCAAGGTTTAAACCTATGCTTTTAAACGATGTTTATGAACTAAATAAACTAAAAAAGAATAAATGAAAAGGACTAAAAAAACGGAAAAAAAGGACTGAATGAACTAAATGACTGAAAGTTTTAATGTATAAAAATACATAACGGTCACAACTGAATGAATGGGTACCAAAGGACTGGGTAGATTGCAATACTGGGTAAGTAGTACTGATAGTGCACCCAGTGTTGCCCCCTGACTGAAAAGGGATTCCCAACCATGAAATGGGGGGAGTTCGAGTCCAAAGGAGGACTGCTAACTCTCGCACACAGGGTGTAACAGTGTGTAATGGTCAATGAAAAGTGATGAGAAAAAATGTATGTATGTTAAGAAAGAATGCATGTATGCTCAAACTCTTTAAGAAATGAAGGCACGAGGTGTGGGGAAATGTTTTATGAAAGAAAAGAAACATTTACAAAAGAGAATCATTTTCAAGAAAGACCCCGCCTTGAAATGTTTTAAATGAATGAGTGTCTTATGTATAGTATGTATGGAGTGGTGAATGCATGATTGAAAATCTATTTTATTATATTTTAATTGTATGAAGTAATACTTACGAGTTTTCGACTCATTTTAGTTTTTATGTGTGCCTTCCCAGGAACAAGAGGAGCAGTATGCGTCAGGATGGACATGACCCAAGGGAAAGAGTGCGAAAGCCTAGGCACAATATTTTGTGCGAAAAATTTTAACTATAACTTTTAATGTTTTCCGTTGTAACTCTCTTTAAATTAAGAATCACGTTTTATTTTATAAATATGGAGTCTTTCGTATCCTGGCATGAAAGGAAAAAATTTTAAATGAATGATAATTCCTATCATCTTTCTTAAAATCATTTTCTAAAGGTTCCACCACAAGGATGGGCATTACACCTGTCAACCATGGACAAATATTTTTCTTTTTGTCCTTTTTTCTTACAGCTTGAACTTGCCTTTTAGAGTCTAATTTATACCCCTTGTTAGAACTGACTGTGGCTTGCAATACTTCTTTCTTATCATCAAGATCCATTAGAGCATTGAAAGAGTTTGAGATCAGCATCATGATGTCCTCTTCTGTGTTTGAATCAACCTTATTATGGGGTATACTTGCATTGTAAGTCACGAAATTTTTTTCTCTTGCTATCTTAGAAGGATTTCTATCACTTGACTCTTTTGAAGCAGTGGAATTTTGAGTTCTTTCGTTTATGTCCCTGGCCTCTAAACCTAGATATGCTAGTCCTACTTCTCCACTAAAGTTTTCTACCATAACCACCAGTTCTATGACTCTAGCTTTTGACTTGTCAACTGCTGGAACTTCTTTTCTACTACATGTATACTTAGAGCAATGCCCCTTCTCATTTTTACTCTTTTTTGCCCCAACGTATTGTGTATAGAGTTGGGTCCTATATTTTCATTGTCTCCTTTTGGGGCCTCTTGATTCACGGGTTCAATATTATCCTCTTTTATTTTAGTCATGGTTTTGACAATGTATTTCTTACTCGGCAGTTTGGGCTTTTTAATCACCTGGTTACTTTTAGTGGCATTTCGACAAACACCTACCGAGTGACCTTGTTGCCTACATTTAGAACAATATGCTGGCACCTTTTCATATACTACAGATTGCCAAAATCCATTCGAATCTGATGTACCCACCCAGAATCCCTTCACCAAAGGTTTAGATATGTTCATTTCTATACCAACTCTAGCATAAAAAGGTCTAGTTCTATTCATAGTCAGGTTATCAGATTTCAGAAAATGTCCAATAGCAACAGAGAACATATGCAAATAAGGAAAATCAAAAAAATGCAAAGGGAGAGAAGGAAAGTTTACCCAAATAGGAGCTGGTGGTGGTTCTTCTTGCCCATTAAATTCTGAATACCATTTGAATACCTTGTAGATGAAGCCTTCCGTCTCACGCATTTCTTATGCCCAGGGTTTCACAAAATTAACATTCGGCTTTGTCATCACCTTGATGTTGCTGCTATTAAAAATCTCAATAGTTGGGATTTAAGAAAGCCCCCAGCATTTCACAACATGTAGCTTGATGGAATCAAGAGATGGACAACCTCGAGGGAATTTCAAGACTAAAGTGTTTTTCACATTCGTCTCAGCTATAGCCATTTCCTTCTCCAAGAAGATGAAAGCTGGATATCCATTGAGTTGTATCGGTGGCACGATGGAAATCCCAGCTGAGGGATTTGGCATCTGCAGCTGCTTAAGCATGTCAGCAAACATGTAGGAGGGCCTTGCCGTTGAAGTCGATGGGGCCAGAGGAGGTTCCATGGCCAACTCTCCCCCTTCGATCTCCTTCAGCACTTTGCTTACCGTTTCTTCCACTTCTATCGACATCCCAACGATGTTATCCACTCAGATATAGCTTTCAATTCAAATCTAGCTTCCAGTACTCAACATCCCTTTGATCTTCTTCGGTCTTGAGCCAAGGTTCTGCTTCAGATTTGGAAAGACCTTGAAGCTCCACCTGTAGATCAAAGGAAAAAGGGAAGAACGAACAGTGGATCTAGGAGCTAAGGTGAGATCTTCGATGGTAGATCTTTCGTCAGTGACGTGAGTGAGCTTTCCGGTGATTCCTTTGAAGAGTCGCTCCACCCTGCAACCTTCACAACCTCATGCCATCATCGCCCACGTTTTCTCCTAGCACTTGGTAGAGACATAGATTTACAGGGCCATCTTCAGAAAGAAAAAAAGATCTAACCGGCCTTCTTTCACACCGATTTTCAAATATGCTCAGAGCAAAACTGAAGGGTTGGTGCCCCCCTCATGCATGAACTTAAATAGGCCTATTAATTTGTGCTCGGTGCTTTATAAAGTGTTCTCTAAAATAATGGTTAACAGACTTAACCCCTGCTTTAAAAAACTGTCTCAAAAAAACAATGTGCATTCATCAGAGGCAGAAACATACACGAGAATATAGTGCTTGCCTAGGAAATGATTCATAGCATCAATGCTAAGGTTCCAGAAGGCAATGTGATGGTCAACGTGGATATGACTAAAGCTTATCATTGACTCGAATGGAGTTTTCTGTTGGAAGTTTTAAAAATCTTGGGTTTTTTTTTTTTTTTTAAATGGAGACAACTAATAGTTAATTGCATTACCACGCCATACTTCTTTGTCTTAATGAATGGAACTAGTAAAGGTTTTTTTAAATCTTCACAGGGATTGAGATAAGGGAATCCATTTTCTCCCAACTTATTCATCATTCTTGAAGAAGTGCTGAGTCGTTTAATTCATAAGAGTGCTACTGAGGGTAAGATGATTGACTACAAAACTCACAGAGGATGCCATAGTATTTCTCATTTTTTTTACGTTGATGACCTTATGATATTTTTAAATGGCTCCAAAAATTCTTTGAATGCTTGTATGGATACACTACACGCTTATGAAAAAATTTCTAGTCAAAAGGTAAATCACACAAAATTAGCAATGTTCTTTGCTAAACAATTGTCCATAGCACGAAAGGAAATCGGGATTCAAGCTACGGTTTTCATAATGTGCTTTCCCATGTTTATATTATGGTGCACCTATATATGCAGGTAGCATACATGCCACTCATTTTGATCGCTTAATTCAGAAAGTGCAAAAAATGTTAGCCTTGTGGAAAGGTGCATTACTCTTGAAGGGTGGTTGACTTGTGCTATTAAATCACATGCTATCTAGTAACCTTGAAGTGTCATGCACAAATTAAATAAGATTTTTTTCTGATTTCCTATGGGGTAGTAAGGATGGCGAAAAGAAAAAGAAATGGGTGGCATGAGATATTTTTTGCACACTTGTGGAAGAAGGTGGTCTCAGTATTAGGAAATTGGAAGAGATAGAGAAAGCTTTTCATATGAAATTTGTTTGGCAATTTCTATATGGTAATTCACTCTGGGCTAATTTTTTTCGAGCATAATATAAAGCTTCTATTCACCCTTTTATTCAGAATCAAGTTTCTTACGAATCTCATTTTTGGAAGGCTTTAAAACCTTTAATCAAAGTGGTGATTAGAGGCTCGGGATGGATTATCAATGAAGGCAAGATCTCATTCTGGTATGAAAATGGGTCATCTTTGGGAATTATTGGGGAACTCTCGGACGTAATGGATCCCTATTTGACTATAGATGAGGTCTTTTAGAATATGTGAGGTACCTGGGAGAAAATACAGGAGATAGTGGGGAACCACATCTATGAAGAGTTGAAGTCACTACACATTTGTCTCTATTCAGGTCGTGATATTCCTATATGGAGAATAGAGCAAAATGGAAATTTTACGACCTCATTAGCTTGGCAATACAAATTATACAATCATGTTCCTAAAGAAAAAGTATCATGGACCAAATAGATTTGGCATAAATTAATTCCAAGTAAAATCTCTATATTCATGTGCTATGTTTAACGGTTTGACTTTTGACCAAAATATTATGAAGCTGCATATCTCTATGGCCTCTAAATGTGAATGTTGTTAAGAGGCTATTTGTGAATCTTTAAATCATTCGTTACTTTTAGGAGAGATTCCAACCTTTGTTTGGAAGTATTTTGAGGCAATATTGGGTTTGAATCTTGTACCTACCAGCACATGGCATGGTAAAATTCAACAATGGCTATACGCCTTTATGACCCTTTTAGGAAAATGTATCACGTTGTAGACAAATTAGCTAAATGGGGTGTTGAGAACTGTGGAGTCTGGTCCACACTGCTCGAGCGGAGGCATTGGCCGCTTGAGCGAAGTCAGGCAGAGTCGAACGCTCGACGTCAGCTCGACAGTGAGCTCGAGCGGGAGGAGTTCGCTCTAGTGGAGGCATTGGCCGCTCGAGCGAAGTCAGGCAGAGTCGAACGCTCGACGTCAGCTCGACAGTGAGCTCGAGCGGGACGCGGAAGGGAAGTTCGCTCGACGCGCGCTCGACACGCCGCTCGAGCGAACATGCGATTTAGGGATTCCGCCGTTTGAACTATATATATGATTTTTGAATCTTATGTCTGTGTACTGTAGACACGAAAACACTGTGGACGAACAGTGTTGAGACCCATCTTGTAGTGTGATATTCCTCAATAATAAAATCCTCTGTAGCTCCCGTGGACGTAGGCAATTTGTCGAACCACGTACATCTTGTGTCGTGTGTGATTGCGTGTGTGATTGTTTTTTCTCGTTCGTTGTTATCTCTCAATTCATTGTCATCGTTTTTCACAACAATTGGTATCAAGAGCCAAGGTTCGGGTCTGAGAAGAAACGATGGCTGGAGATAAATTGAAGGTATCGGGGATCGAGAAGTTTGATGGCACGGATTTTGGATACTAGAGGATGCAGATAGAGGACTACCTCTATGGGAAGAAACTTCATCTTCCACTATTGGGGCAGCAACCGGAAAAGATGGATGATACTAGTTGGAACCTGTTGGATCGATAGGTTCTGGGGGTTATTCGATTAACCCTGTCGAGATCCGTTGCACACAACGTCATCAAGGAGAAGACGACTGCGGATCTCATGGCGGCTTTGTCAGGTATGTATGAAAAGCCGTCAGCGAATAACAAGGTACATCTGATGAAAAAGTTATTCAATTTGAAAATGGCAGATAGTACATCTGTTGCACAACATCTGAATGATTTTAATACTATCACAAATCAATTGTCGTCTGTTGAAATTGAATTTGATGATGAGATACGTGCACTAATACTATTGGCTTCATTGCCAAATAGTTGGGAAGCCATGAGAATGGCTGTTAGTAATTCTGCTGGTAAAATTAAACTGAAATATGATGATATTCGTGATTTGATTTTGGCTGAGGAGGTGCGCAGGAAAGATTCAGGTGAGACCTCGGGTTTGAGTTCAGCCCTAAATGTTGATTCTCGAGGGAGATCACATGACAGGAACTCAAACAGAGGAAGATCAAAATCAAAGTACAGGGGCAAGAGCAAGTCGAGGCCTGGTTAGCAGGCAGCTTGCTGGAATTGTGGCAAAGCTGGCCACATAAAGAAAAACTGCAAAAACCCCAAGAAGACGGAGAATGATAGTGCTAATGTGGTAACTGAAGAAGTACAGGATGCACTATTGCTTGCAGTTCATAGTCCAGTTGATGACTGGATACTGGATTCAGGGGCTTCCTTCCATACATCTTCCCACCGGGAACTAATGCGGAATTATGTTGCAGGTGATTTTGGGAAGGTATATTTGGCTGATGGTGAGGCTTTGAACGTAGTGGGAATGGGAGACATTGACATTGCACTCCTTGGCAAGAACAAATGGACCTTGCAAAAGGTCAGGAACATTCCTGAGTTGAAGAAGAACCTCATTTCTGTTGGGCAGCTTGATGAGTGTGGTCATTCAGTGGTGTTCTCAGATAGCACCTGGAAGGTCACAAAAGGGGCATTGGTACTAGCTCGGGGTAAGAAAACTGGTACACTATATATGACTACTGGTTTAATTGACACTATTGCTACTACCGTTGCAGAGAGCACATCAGATTTGTGGCATTGTAGGCTTGGCCATATGAGTCAGAAGGGCATGACGAAACTTCTGTCTAGAGGCAAACTACCAGAACTGAAGACAGTTGATCTCGGTATGTGTGAGAGTTTTGTTATGGGGAAACAAAAGAAGGTCAGCTTCTTGAAAAGTGGCAGGACGCCAAAGACAGGAAGACTTGATCTTGTGCACACAGATGTGTGGGGTCCTTCCCCAGTTGCATCTCTTGAAGGTTCTCGCTACTATGTTACGTTCATTGATGACCATAGTAGGAAGGTATGGATTTATTTTTTGAAACATAAATCTAAAGTATTTAATGTTTTCAAAATTTGGAAAGCCATGGTTGAGACAGAGACAGGCTTGAAACTGAAGTGTTTGAGGTCTGACAATGGTGGTGAGTATGTTGATGGCGGGTTCAAGGAGTATTGTGCAGCTCTGGGTATCAGAATGGAGAAGACCATTCCTGGGACACCACAGCAAAATGGAGTTGCTGAGCGTATGAACATGACTATTAATGAGCGTGCTAAAAGCATGAGGTTGCACGTTGGACTACCACCCACTTTCTGGACAGATGCAGTCAGCACTGCCGTTTATTTGATAAACAGAGGGCCATCAGTTCCACTCGATTGTGGATTGCCTGAGGAAGTTTGGAGCGGGAAAGAGGTTAAGTTTTCTCACCTTAAAACTTTTGGTTGTCTTTCTTATGTGCTTGTTGATTCTGATGCTCGTAGTAAGCTTGAGGCTAAGTCAAAGAAATGCTATTTCATTGGCTATGGAGACGAGGCATTTGGCTATCGTTTCTGTGATGATCAGGGTCGGAAAATCATAAGAAGCAGGAATGTGATTTTCAATGAGAAAATGATGTACAAGGATAAGTCGAGTACAGTTTCTACAGTAGCTCCTCAGGAGTCCGAGTTTGTAGGATTGGATGACCTACCAAAGGTCACAGTGCAGTGTAGAGATGTGAGTGACGGGGAGAGTGGGTCTAGTGCACCCATTCCTATTATTCTGCAGGCAGTTTCAGAACCGTCTACTCCTACAGTTGCAGTTCGCAGGTCAGTTAGGACTATACGTCCTCCACAACGTTTCTCACCTACTTTGAATTACATTCTGTTGACAGATGGTGGAGAACCGCAGAGTTATGAAGAAACCTTGCAAGATGAGAATTCTAGCAAGTGGGAGCTGGCCATGAAAGACGAGATTGATTCCTTGCTAGGGAATCAGACATGGGAGTTGACAGAACTTCCATCAGGGAAGAAGGTATTACACAACAAGTGGGTGTACCGGGTGAAAACTGAGCATGACGGCAGTAAGAGGTACAAGGCTAGACTTGTTGTAAAAGGCTTTCAGCAAAAGCAGGGTATTGATTACTCTGAGATCTTTTCTCCTGTGGTAAAGATCACAACTATTAGGATGGTACTGGCTATGGTTGCTACTGAAGATCTATTTCTTGAGCAGTTAGATGTGAAGACAGCTTTTCTTCATGGAGACCTTGAAGAAGACATCTACATGCACCAGCCTGAGGGGTTTGTGGTACAGGGAAAGGAAGGTTCAGTTTGCAGACTGAAGAAGAGCTTGTATGGCCTGAAGCAAGCTCCTAGACAGTGGTACAAGAAATTTGACAACTTCATGCACAGTGCAGGGTATATTAGATGTCAGGCAGATCACTATTGCTATGTCAGGTATTTTGACAATTCTTACATTATTTTGCTGTTGTATGTGGATGACATGCGTATTGCAGGGGCTAGTATTGATGAGATCAATAATATGAAGAAGCAGATGTCAGAGCACTTTGCAATGAAGGATTTGGGAGCTGCAAAGCAAATCCTTGGCATGAGAATTGTCAGAGACAGAGTCAGAGGTACGTTGAGACTCTCACAGGCTGAGTATTTGAAAAAGGTACTCAGCAGGTTCAATATGGACAAGGCCAAACCAGTTGGCACACCCTTGGGAAGTCACTTCAGACTCAGCAAGAATCAGTCACCAGAGTCAGAAGAGGAACAAGGTTACATGAGTAAGGTTCCTTACGCCTCAGCCATTGGTTCACTTATGTATGCTATGGTTTGCACAAGACCGGATATTGCCCATGCAGTGGGAGTTGTGAGTAGATACATGAGTAACCCAGGAAAGCAACATTGGGAAGCAGTGAAGTGGATTTTGAGGTACCTAAAGGGTTCCTCAGAAACCTGTTTATGTTTCTCTGGAGAGAGCTTGGAGGTGCAGGGCTATGTTGATGCTGATTTAGCTGGAGATATTGACAGTAGAAAGAGTACCACGGGCTTTGTTTATACACTTGGTGGTACTGCAGTGTCATGGGGTTCTAATCTACAGAAAACAGTTTCTTTGTCTACAACAGAAGCTGAGTATATTGCAGTGTCAGAGGCTGCAAAGGAGATGGTATGGCTACAAGGCTTCTTGGAAGAATTGGGTAAGAAGAATCAGAAAGGCACTCTCTACAGTGACAGTCAGAGTGCCATATTCCTTGCCAAGAATCCAGTATTCCATTCCAGGACCAAGCACATTCAGATCAGGTATCACTTCATACGGTCATTGTTAGATGACGGACAGTTGTTACTTGAGAAGATTTGTGGAAGCAAGAATCCTGTTGATATGTTGACAAAGGGTGTTACGCTTGAGAAACTGAAGTTGTGCGCAACTTCAGTTGGTCTTCTAGAATGAAGACAGGAGCAGTGAGTTGCAGAGGTGGAGGATATCATGTTTGAGGAAGACGGCGATACAGCGAGTGTACCAGTCTCCAAGTGGGAGAATTGTTGAGAACTGTGGAGTCTGGTCCACACCGCTCGAGCGGAGGCATTGGCCGCTCGAGCGAAGTCAGGCAGAGTCGAACGCTCGACGTCAGCTTGACAGTGAGCTCGAGCGGGAGGAGTTCGCTCGAGCGGAGGCATTGGCCGCTCGAGCGAAGTCAGGCAGAGTCGAACGCTCGACGTCAGCTCGACAGTGAGCTCGAGCGGGACGCGGAAGGGAAGTTCGCTCGACGCGCGCTCGACACGCCGCTCGAGCGAACATGCGATTTAGGGATTCCGCCGTTTGAACTATATATATGATTTTTGACTCTTATGTCTGTGTACTGTAGACACGAAAACACTGTGGACGAACAGTGTTGAGACCCATCTTGTAGTGTGATATTCCTCAATAATAAAATCCTCTGTAGCTCCCGTGGATGTAGATAATTTGCCAAACCATGTACATCTTGTGTCGTGTGTGATTGTTTTTTCTTGTTCGTTGTTATCTCTCAATTCATTGTCATCGTTTTTCACAACATGGGGCACTAGAGGTACAGAGCTGTTATTCAATTATAGAGACAATCTTCCCAAAGTCATTAAGGGAGCTATTCAAATGGATCAAGCAGGTTTACAAGTTACACGACGTTGATAACAAGTTATTAAGCATGTTTTTTTATTACTTTATCTTGCTTTGACTATAGGTTTTTTTTTTTTTTTTTTTCTTTTGCATTTTTGTGTTTTGGACTTGGCGTGTGTTCTATGCATCATGGTTAGTGGTTTCTTTCAATTGTGTTAATGCATTTCATTTTGATACTTGGTTTTGGATTTTAGGACTATCTATAACCATAGGTATCTAGCTATAACCCTAGGTATTTGACTATAACCACAATTTTCCTTTGCCATAAGCATTCAATAAAATATGGGGTACTGTCCTCTTAAAAAAAATTAATGTACGAGAAATGCTTTGGAAAAGAAAGTAGAAAACATTCCATATGCATCGATTGTTGGTAGTTTAATGTATTCACATGTTTGTATAAGATTTGATATTGCATATATTGTGGAAATGTTGGGAAGATACCAAAGTAACCCTGAAATAGAACATTGGAAAGCTGCTAAAAATGTTAATTATGAGATATTCAAGCCTGGTTTGTTTTCACAAACCATCTCAGCTCATCTTATCTAATTATTACAACCTTTTCAAACTCCTTAAAAAGTACAAATTTTTTTTTTTTCAAATTTCAAAACAAAAATGATATTAGAAAATTATATTCTAATAATATTTTATTCAATTTTGAACTTTCATCTCATCTCATTTGCATAACCAAACGAGGCCTTACAAGGAACCAAGAATCATATGTTTACTTATAAGCATGTTGACTGTTTGGAAGCGATTGGATATTCATATTCAGATTTTGCAGGTTGTCAAGATAATAGAAAGTCCACTTTAGGGTATGTTTTTATGTTAGAAAGAGGTGCATGCCATATCATGGAAGAGCACCAAATAGACAATCATTGCATCATCTACATGGAGGTAAAGTATGGTTTAAAACAATTTCACAAGCGAAATGGTTGAGGAGTTTTATCACATGGCTTCAAGTTGTAGATTTGATATATAAGCCTTTAAGAATTTGTTGTGATAATTTGGTAGCAATTTTCTATTCTAAGAATAACAAAAGTGGGAGTAAAAGGAAACATATTGACATAAAATATCTTGCTATTAGAGAGAGAGAGAGAGAGAGAGAGAGAAGAAGAAGCCTCAAAAGAGCACACAAGTATTTCATTCATGATTGCAGATCCCATGACAAAAGAGCTCTCAATAAAAATATTTGTTAAACAGGTAGAGATCATGGGGTTAATGAGTTAATTTTATGTGTGATTTGCCTATTGCATACCGTACTTGTTATTTTCAAGAACAATATTTTTTATTTTTGCACATAAAATATTCTATGACTTATGGACCCGGAATAACTTATAGAAAGTCATTCATAAATAGATAAATCACATATGAAATTTATTTAGAGAGACTAATACATTGTAATACATGAAATGAATTGTTAATAGAATAACATAACAATCATGATTAGGGGTGTAAATTGGTTCGATCTGGTCTGATTCAGACCAATGATGGATCGAAATTTTCCCCAAACAAGATCGGAGCAAACACACATAGGGACCAGACCGGATCGGCAACTATCGGTCCAGTCTATTTGGTTTTGCCTAATTATTTTTTTATTAATTTTTTTCTTCTTTTTTTCAAATAAATTAATAAAAAATTTATTTAAATCACTAAATTAAAATTGAGTTGTGATATTCTATTTTTACGTGTATTTTCATTGAAAGAGTATTTTAATTTAATTAAAATATTGATTCTTTTATTTTAAATTATCATATTTTAATTGGATTTTATTTAGCTGTGAAAATTAATTTGTAAAGCTTTCTTAATATTAATTATTGTTTTAAGTTTAAATTGATGTTCAATTTATTTTAGTTGGTTTTTGGATTTAAAATTTTGTTGTTAGTATTTACTAGTTATTTATTATATTTTAGCTAGATGTGGTGTTTAAATTATTTTATTCAATGTATAACTTTTAAAATTATTTTCGTTGGATCAATATCTGGACCCTAAATGTGAAGATTGGACTTCATTTCTTTTCCTTCCTTTTTCTTTTCTCTTTTTTCTTTTTCCTTTCTCTTTTTCTTTCTTTTCTTTCTTTTTCTTTCTTCCTCCTTATTTCTCCCCAGCCGCACGATGCAACCCCTCCCCCTCCCTCCGTTTGTTTCTTCATTTGCCCAGACTTGCCGCCCACCGCCACCATGTAGCACACCGCCCGGCCCTTCCTCTTCCCCTCCGACCAGCACACTTCCCCACCAAATTCTAGCACCTCCCGTGCCGACGTGGGCTCATCCAAGCTGCATGGTTTTTCACCCATTTCGCCGCCGTTGTTCCACCTCCGACCACCACCTCTTCATCACTTTATCATCGACCTCTTACCGTCTTAAACCACCCATTTCCGGCTCTGATCCGTTGCCGGAGCAGCCCCTACGAGCTCAACTTCGTTTTGGCCATTTTTCACTTCCACTGCCATTTTCGCCGCCACCCACGGCCAACCCTCACTTCCACTAGTTTCATAAACACCCATAAATCATTCCCTATCAATTTCAAGCCTTGGATCATCCCCATTCAAAAGTGGGTATTTTACAACCCACGACCACAGTGCTTTTGCACTGTTACATTGTTTTTTCTTTGCCTTTTACAACTCGTTCATCTTTCAAAAATTATTATATAGCGCTGTAAGTATTTTCCAAACTCCATTTTAAATATAAATATATTATTACTTGTACAATAAATTCATTGACTAGTTGGTTATTCCGGACTGAATCCGAGAAGTCGGGGGTCAGATAGATTGAGGACGGAGTTGTTTGGTTATTGTTGATGTTGAGATTTGTTGAATAAATTGTGTCTTGAGGTATGCATTGTATAGTGCATTCATGTGCATGTATTAAATTGAGAAAAACTGGTTTTATCAGTGTAAATGGATTTTCGGGTGCATGTGTATCATGACCCCAATCCAAGATAAGGCATTATCTCGATGGAACTCATTTGGTCACTCGGGAGTGTAATATACTGAGTGACGTCCCCTGGGTTGTCACTGGGCAACAACGGAAGCAGGCGGGATGGTAACGCTCTCGTACTGACCCCATAGCCCTCTACTGGCCAGGGCTAGAGGATACTTGGCTACGTACGTGTGGGGCGCAGAACTGGGCATCGTTTGTTACGAAGTCACACGCATGGTCGTTACCCGTGATGCGACAACGGGAGCCAGGGTGTGCAGATGACCCCTAAGAGAGGTCATAGTGCATTCGAATTAATTTGATATGGTTTTGAAATTGGATTTTGGGCCAAATGAGACTTTTGGCGTGAGTTGAAAAGTAAGATGTTTTTGGGGCCAAATGAGACTTTTGGCATGCATGGAAAATTGTAGATTTTTGAGACATGTGCATTCGGCATCTTTCATGCATATTGTTGAGTATAATATATTTTTATCTTGTGGTGTTTGGATTATTACTTACCTACGGCACCATCTTGGTACCGTAGATTTTGATGCAGATTTTGAGGAGGATGAGGCTGAGCCCGAGGAGGCGGCTTCTCCAGAGTATTGACTTGAAGTTGTTTTATATTAAAAATTATCTCTACTGGTTTTCATATTATGTAATTTGGATTTGAAATGATGTTAAACTTGTATTATTTTGGTACACTTGCGTTTTAAGCGAATTTATATTTAAACAAAATTCTAGTACTTAGTTAAAAGATTTTATTACCCACTGTTAATTTTATTATACACGTTGTTTATACACACACTTGACACTTGGCGATGGGATGTGTGACCCGTGTTGTCATCATCCATACGTCTCGATTTCCACGTATCCGTACGTGAGAGTTGGGGGCGTCACATGAGTGAATTATTAATATAAATTATGTAACTAACTTATTAAAAATATTTTATATGGTCAATGATAATAAATTAGATGAAAATTACATTATTAACTTATACAATTATTATATAAAAATAATATATTAAATTATTAAAAGTATTTTAAAAATATATATAAGGGTTCGGTCTAGTCCAATCTAAAGTTTATAGACCTTGGGACCATATTGGATGGTTTCGGTCCACAATTTATGGGACTGAGACCGACCAGTCTGGAATTCGGTTTAGACTGACCAGCTTACACCCCTGGGGTAGAACTAGGATTTGGTGCGTGGGGGGCGATTAGCAAAGTGTGTCATATGTAGGGGTGAACAGTAATCGATATTTGAGGTAGCAAAAAGTGTCATCGACATTTAACATTAACCATATAAGGTAGTTATCTAGGGACAACTAAATTATTAAATCCGCCAATTTGAACCTCTCACTTGAGTTCCATCAGACTTAAGTGAACGATAAAACTTATGATAGAAATAACTACGTGAGACTTATTAAAACAAACGATAAAAATTAAGTAAACAAACAATAAAAATTAGTTATGTGGTTTTATCTTTGCTTTCACTCATAATTGTTAATTCGATGATAGTACATATATACTTACTAACAAAACTAATCCAAATTATTAAATTAGTTAGTGGAAGGCAAAGATAAAACCAAATAGTTTAGTGTAAATAAATAAGGAAAATGAAGTTGTAAATTTACTAAATAGCTTAATTATAAAAAGAGACCAAGATATTTTCTTGCCTCTTATGAGATGCGAAAAAAAAAAGAGAATGTGAGATTTTATTAATGACAAAAAATAGGTGTGAGTATGAAAATTGTTGAAAGACTAAGAGAAACCTAGGCTAAATAAGATTTTTGATTTTTTTTGGGGTGAGGGGGTAGGGATACATTAATGTAGGTCCGCCCTTGTTACACCCCTAATCATGACTCATATACTACATATTTGTTCTAAAGCTTATGGTTTTAGTAGTTTTAACTATGGTTATAATTAGTTTTAGTTACCCAAATGACTTTAAAAGATTGTTATGAAAGCCAAGTCGGAGAATGAAAGAGCGCATTGCCTTGCAAGAGACTTAAAGTTGGCTCACATGCCACAAATTTTGTAAATATATATTATATGTATGTATGTTATATTATCTCAAAAGACTTCTCATTAGTATTAAACTTTGTATAATTAAAAATAAAGATAATTGCTTATAATGAAACTTTGGATTTGATAAAGTATTATTTGGATAGTGAGTTGAGATGAGTTGAAGTGAAAGTTGAATAAATATATTAGAATATTATTTTGTAAATATTATTATTATTTTGAGATTTGAAAAATATTAAATTATTTATTATATTTTGTGTAAAAATTTTAAAAAATTGTAATGATAAAATAAAATGAGATGAAACACTTCTTATATCTAAACAGTGCCTAAATGGTTATGTTTCTTGATGGAAAAATATAACGTTTAGAAACTTGTAGATAAGGGTCTTGATCTATCTATATAAAAGCTTGTGATTCTCCATCAGTTACAACATCGAAGTAAAAATTAGATAGGTTGAAAACCTTTATCCATGCAACACGCTCCATATAGAAAATGATGGTTCACAATCAAGAAATAATTAGTTCTATGAATAATTGATCAACTATGACCAAAGGTAAGTGTTTTAACTATTCTTTTATTATTTGATTTTCTCCCAAATATTACATATGGCGCCTCACATGCAAGAACGACACTACAAGAAAAAGGGCCTAACTCGGCGATTTTGGAACTGCTGTAAATAAAAACGCTGCAAATAATCATTATAAGTAGCGCTTTCATCCTCCCCGGTCTTATTTTACATTAACTATACGGGTGGGCCTGATTTTAATTTTTGCAACGATTATTAAACTAAAAGCAACGATTTACGTCGCTGCAATTATGAAAATAATATCCCGGTAGGGGTCCTACTTCGCAACAAGGTCGCGCGCGAAAATTGCATTAGTTTTATATTTTCCCCCCTCTTCTATTTTCCTCCTTCACCGTCCCGACTCTCACACCCAAGCTGATTTTCCTTCTCTAAGCTTCGCCTACTTGCAAATCCACCCACCCGAACCATTTAATCCACTCCAAATTGTAGAGTTTGTGGTTTGGCGTTCCTCAGTTTGTCTGACCCATCGTTCCCGAGAGCATACGAAACCCATTTGCTCTGCCTCCATCTTAGGTTAGTTTGTGACTGGGCACGGGCATTCCACCATCGTCATCGGAAAACCTCTGGGTTCAAAGCTTGGGCCTCTGTTTCGTGAACCACAGATATTTCATTGGGAAATATCCCCACTCGGAACTTTCCAAGAAATGTGCATTTTTGGCTTGTAGAACAAATTTTTTCCTAACTGATTGTGAAAGCTTGGGATTGTGGACGTATACAACTCGTTTAGGAGATTTTTGGGGTTAATGTCTTACTGGTGCTTCCTGATTGACACCAGATTACATTTCCCCCCTCTGAGAGTGGTGGGCGTAGACCCACCCATAAGTGTTACAAATGCCAACATTTGTGGTTAAACAGAGCAAAGTAGGTTTGGTAAACTGAAAAGATATAAGAAGACAAATAAATTAGCTTTTTAACAGAATATGGAAGTAATTTGTAGAAGCAGATAATAGCACAAAATATATATGTAATTATGTATACCTCGAGTGAATATAACAAAATGCACTTGGTATTGAAGCTGTAATAGCTTAGAGCATGTTAAATGAAGAGCTGCATAATTATTTGAGAAATCTGTCAGCATATATCAAATATTATATAACTATTGTTCACAACAACATTGTCAGATAAAGAAAAGATCGTGAAAAATATAGTAATAATCCGATGTACCAAGCTTGACTACTTCTCCAAGTTCAAATTTAACTTGTACCCTTACACTCATTGCAAGCATGCTGCATTTTCTTCATCATACAAGAGCCAAGGTGCCTAATGGAGACTTTGAAGGAGGAACTTTGAAAACTAGGACATTTAATTGAAGCACTAGACTTGGAGCCTTTTAACGTGTAACACACAATTTCCATTTGTATTCAATACAATGGCAACAGAAGACTGACATTTATATTATAATTTTTTCAGGTGACATAGTTCCCATATGATACTTGTTAATGAGACTGTTGTCCATGACAAATCACTATTGTCATCAAGTGTGGAACTGAACCTTTTTCCAGGCCCTGATAGAGAAGGTCAGTATCTATTCAAATTGGTATTCTGTATTTCTTAACGGCTGATCTTGTTGATGAGGAAGTGTTATTTAACTCTCTGCTGCTCATTACTTATTTAAAGTGTTGTTCCTTTGGGCCCTATAAATACTGGTTGTGTTATAATGCATGTGAATGAAAAAGAAGAATTTTTATTTTAAAGAAGGGTATGAGTGTATTATATACATCTGAAAAGTGGATAGGACTGTGAGCATATTGTTGCAGGAGGGATTATCTGTCTTTGTTGGAAACATATTTTGTACTGTAATTTTTAGGCTGTGGTTCAATATATTGTATGTCTTCTGTGCCCGGATACATCAGCAAATTATTTTATGGTTTCTCGTACCTCTAGGGTATCTTGGCTACAGATTCAAGTTAATACCTAGCCTAGAAATCTGCAAGGAAAACCCAGCCAAGACAGTAATTAATTTAGTGTATTTCTTACCTTTAAATTTTCCCTGAAGACAAATAATTCTCATATGTAGCCATGCTGATGACTTAGATCTCTCGGTTTGGTTTTACCAAATTTCTGTTGATGTTGAGCATGCAAAATCAAAGATTTGCTTAAATATATGGCATGATGTTGTGTCAGTTGCTCCTTTTTTTCATAACTTGTGGTCTGTAACTTACTTTACTTATTATGGCATTTTTTGCTTAGCTGCCATTTTTTTTTTTTTCTATCTAAAGATTCTTGTTGAAATTGTTAGTTGTTATTTTCAGCAATGGGTGCTTCTCAGAGTGGTTAAGGAGATCTCAAGAGAAACTTTCAAGTGTACTCTGTCCCCAATGTAGAGCAGTTGTACAATTTGTTCGCTGAAACCACTTCCTCACAATATTGCGGAGGTAGGCAGACGAGCTTTGGGTTATATGGATAAGATGTTTATTAAAGCAAATGTGCATTGGAGTTATTATAAATGTGATTGGTGGAATAACATCCTTTTTGTTGTGTTTGTTCTCTTTATGCATTTGTTGGTGGAATAGCATCCATTTGGTGTAAGAAAATCACGAACAGTGACAATCTACAAGGACTTTAATGGTAACTACAAAACAAAGTTGATATGGGTTAATATGTAGTTTATATATGCAGAACTTCTCACTTCTTAGTAAATAACATGAAGTGTGTGTTTAGTTATGTCTATGCTTTTATAGTAGCATTTAGGGAAACCTCCCTCACCGATATTTTCCTAGGGTCCAGAGTTCTCACACAGGATGGAGGGAAAGGGAAATCACAATAACTTATACTGCGTTACAGTTTGGTTTAACCAATCACATATAAGTATAGATTCCTCCCATTTATTTGAGGTGATTATTGTTTATAGAATATTGTGTAAATTTTACAAACAGTGTGCTGAGCACTATCTGTGAGATAAAATTTTGAAGTATCATCTTT
This sequence comes from Carya illinoinensis, assembly GCF_018687715.1. Lineage (NCBI taxonomy): Eukaryota > Viridiplantae > Streptophyta > Magnoliopsida > Fagales > Juglandaceae > Carya > Carya illinoinensis. The sequence continues at coordinate 30,951,579 of NC_056763.1, forward strand.
GGTCTACTTTCCCTCCAAACAAGTTGCTAGATTGAGTTTGTGGGCTTTTGCCTTTTGGAGCTTTTTTGTAAAAAAGAAAATGATTTGTTTAGCCTAACATTTAAGTGATTACGCTCCAATGAGTATAGAATGCCATTGAGAGCAAGGGGATTACTTCATTGCTTCAGTAGCTTGCTTGGTTGGTCATGGCTTCCAATCCAAGAGTTACTGAAGCTGTGGAAGCTATGAGTATCGTAGGTATTTCTGCATTAATTGGTCATAACAGTTCTGAAGCTACTATAGAAACTCTATGATAAAAATTGAGAAATAATTGAAGAAGACAATTATGTGACACTTGTAGCTAGATTCTGTAATGGAATGTAACAGAAAATTAGTAAACTGAACTAATATGGGATTGAAAGATCAACAATTAATTATACTACAGGTAAAACTCCAAATTTGATTAGAAGGCTCTCACTATTTCAGGTAATGGAATCAGAAATGTTGCAATATAGAACCCATGTTTAACCAAGGGCAGAAGTGTGTCTATTTGCCAAATGACCCAGCACTCATTTCCCACAATGAGAAGGACCCTATTCCATCTCATGTGGTCTATAGAAATGTCACTCTGCTCTTGGGCAACCTAATTAATAATGCAGCATGAATAATGGCAGATAATTATAATGGGAATAAGTCTCATTTCAAGTGGATTACATAAGAATGTGTAGTATTGAATAGAATTTCCTCTTTTTTACTGTTCTCTATTTTGCTTTGAATTGATGCAATGAGCTACTTAGATCATGTCTATGATAGAGGCAGGGCATACAATCCTGTATGTTGTATGTAAGACCCGCTTGCACATGTAGGATGCTACATGTCAACCTCACCTTCTTGTGCCATTCCATCTCACCATTTTGTATTCTATTTATATCATCTATATTTACCACCTAGCCATCATCAACTTCACCAATATCATTCTAGTTAGCTAGAATGACTATCTAGCTATCAACATCCCTGAGAATAAGCACTACATCTTCCAATCACACCTTGCACATTCTCATGCAACCGGGGACAGAATTTAGTTAAATTGGAAAATTTAACTAATAAACCCATTTTTCCTTTGACACTGCTAATTAGAACAACATTGTCTTACTTGTCTTGATAATTACCAGATGTTCAGTTTTGGGGTTAATTTTTATGAAAAAAACTGAGCCCAGCAAGGACCCCCCCAAAACTGGATAAATTCTGAATATGTTGGGAAAGATTATGCTATTGACCTGGTGTGAAATAGAAGATGAGAGGTCTATTAACTTTTTCAATATCTTTTTGCCCAATTGAAATTAAAAACTTACAAATAATTTCTTTAAAGTCTTAATCTTCCCCTGCCTTTTCTCTCTGCTTCTATATTTGTTTTATAGCACTTGCAAAGGAAAACTCATACACGGTTTTCCCCCTTCCATGAATCTCTTACAAGTGTGATAATGAACTGGACAGAAAACTGATTTGTTGTGCACTTTTTTACACCTTAGTGGCTCCCCATTAATCCATCCGAGTTTACCACCATGACTTAAGAAGCGGTTCAGCACTTTGTGTAACTTGATACTTGATCCTAACATCTCATTACACTAAATGGCTGAACAGAATAAATTCTAAGTAACTCATTTGAAGTGACTCAGCACCCTAACTTCTTCAAGGGCTCTAACAAAACTTTGGTAAAAGTCTCTTTTTCCGAAAGCATATAACCGAATTAAGTCACCTACACCAGGGAACAAATTTCCTTATCATTCCTCCAGTGTTTTATATAATTTTTATAAGTAATCTGATTCATGATAGTGATTGTATGAATCTGTACAATGATTACACGACATATATGCTGCAGATACCATCATATGCTTTTTTAGTTTCTCTAGTCATTAAGGTTTTTTTTTTGTTACATTCAAGGAATTATGTAAGGCGTACTCTATTTCCCCCAGTTATCTCTATTTTAGATACCAACTTTCCTTAATATCATGTCAATTTAGTTAGATGTGCATCAGTTGATCGTGCCTTGAAAATTGCTCCAACCATGAATGTTTATAGAAGACTTTTGAATCACAATTGGCAACTGGGCAAACCTTGTTATATGTTAGTCTGAATCACAACATATTCAGACTGACAGGGAGATTTGTTTGCCTTCCAGTTTCATACCTACAGAAACTGGATATCACTTTTTTTATGTACTTCGTACACCATTAATCAGTAGTAACTCTATTGAAACACACACATCATTCAAGTTTCATTTAATACAAGGATTCTTGTTTTTTACATAATTATACGTAGCAAGATTCAACAGCCATGAGAAAACATATTGGCAGAGAAACCTTCCCATCAACAACCTCCTAACCATAGAGTTGCCTAGCAGAACTTTTGTTGGTAATTGTAGAACTTGTTCACCAATTGGGCACTTTTGTTGGTTGAGATGCATTCGGAAAATATATGCCCCAAATTCAAATGACTTGCTGCACATTACCCTGTGATGATGTAGCACCATCATCATGCAATCACAGCCCATGAATTGTCAAAACATTAACTGATGCATTCTTTATTAGTTTGGGGAGATGCAAACATGACCCTATGCCGAATGTGTATGACATGGGAAATTACCATTTTTAATTAATTGATAAAAAACAGACCAAGTTTGAAATATATCTATAAGCATCAGCTATCCAACAAACAAATATATACAGCTCCAAATGGGTACTACCAGCAAACCAAATAACATACATATCCATTGAACTCTGTGGTATTTTCCCCCTGTGTATTTGTATCGTGCCTTGAAAATTGCTAGTTACTTCTTCGCCCTACCGTGTGGTTATTATAACTTCAATATCAAAACCACTCATGCAGTTTTCTTTTTATTAGATGGACAAAAGTTGGATGAGTTTGGGTGATAGACTTCTATCACCTGCTTACGCTGAAGGGGTTAAGAGTTTCCTTACAATGGCACGAACTCATTCCATGGGAAGTGATCGCATTCGGTGTCCGTGCCGTATATGCTGTAATAACCTCTTCTTGCCTATATTTGAAGTGATCGCATGGGGTTTATGTACTTGGTTTAGCTAGCATTTAATAGTTTGGTGTAAGAAGTTATATATATATATAAAACTTATCCATCAGTAATTAGAACTCGCTGAATTCTAATTTATAAGTTAGAATTCTACTGCGACTAACGTCCGACGCAGTAGAATTCGCTGAGAATAAGTAATTCAGCGATATTTGGGGTTTTTTGCGAATCAAAATTTAGGCTGTAAAAGACCCTTCTTCTTGTAGTGAAGGAAAGTTGATTTAGTGAAGACAATTATGTGCACTGCAAGTACGCCATCCACATCTGCTCCTCCAGTTTCTCCAGGCCTTGAGTACCCTATTGAAAGTCACAAGTAATTATTAGAGAGAATTTCCACCCCTCTTCCTTCACTTATTCCTCTTTCCTTTAATTCTAAATAGATCATATTAAGAAAAGTCAAAAAACAATCATGTCAATTTGAGATATATAGCTTAAAAATATTGATCTGTGACTCATACACGTGTGTGTTGAAAGTCCCTAATCTGTTAACATGATATATAACAGAATATGCAGCATGACATCACACATTTTGTATTACAGTTATAATAAATACGTTATTGATAACATATTTTCCAATGATGCATATGGAATATTTAAAGCTGTGGCTTGTATGAAACGCAGTACTAATTCCAAGCAATGGGTAGTGCTTCAAGTGCTTTTAGCAAATTGGTTTCTTGCTAAAAGTACCTCCATCAATCTCACGTTTAATGTGAGGCCATTGAAAATATTGAATTAATTAGGTTAGGACTTATTTATAACCTGCTTCTAGGTGCAGTTTCATCAGCAAACTTTCTTTATACAGCAGACTTAGATATTGTGGTTTTGTAATTGGTTGGATCGATCAAACTTCTTCAAGCTTTAACCACAACCAAAACATACTCCTAACTAATTTTTGGTTCATTGCTGTTAGAAATTCCTAATTAGAACAGATTCCTGTTGCTTTTTATTACTCTCTTTTGTTTGAATATACAATTTCTCTAATGTCTAATATGAGATGGATATTGAGATAAGTATCAGTTTGGTGAAATGTCTAACATGAGGTTCAGCAAAATATTTCGAAAGCATTTAATAGTTTGGTGTAATGTTTATATAAGGAAATTATAGGCAAGTAAGTAGACAGAAGTGATCTAAGCACAAGACTTTTGGTGTAATACTGAAGTATACAATGAGTCATTTATTTCCAAAAGCTGACAGTAAAAATGCAGAGGCTGTGTATAGAAATAGGAATATGTATATAATTAGCTTTTTCTATATTACAATGTTCCATGTACTGAGGAATTGAATTTTTATGTAACAAACAGCTATGTTTTGCGGTTTGCACGATGCAGAAGAGTGGCAGGGGTATACCTATGATTTGTACAGTTTTCACTGCAGCAAAATTGTGGATGTTCCAGCAACCAGTTGTACAAATAGTCATGATCTAAGCTTCGAAAGCATCTGAACCTGATGACAATTGTGTGTTTATTGAGAGTGTGAGAAAAATACTATCCATATGTAAATTGTGACAAATCAGATTTAATTGCTCCTCTTTATAGTTCACTACCTTCCATTAATGCACCATGCTGGGGTATCTGTTTGGTTAAAAATACAAAACAATGTTGTATTGGATGAGTATGGTTGTTAAATGCCAACAATGTTGTATTGGATGATTAGTATGGTTGTTAAATGCCAAGTTATATTTAGATGAATGTATGTTTTTGGATCCATTTGGTTATGTTGTATTGTAGTATTTGAGAAAATTGTGAGTGAGTGGAGCTGCCTATTCAATTAGGTACCCAAAAAATTGATTGAATCAAACGTATGCTGCAGCAGCCAGCCAAGATTATTTCCAACGGCACTCCATGCGCTGGTAAAAAAAAAAGAACTGGCCAGATTATTTCCAGCGCTACATCACCGCTGCTTTTACTCTCAACATATCATTGATTTTACAATGGCAGCGCAACACACACCGCTGGCTTAAAGGTGTAACATAAAAATTTTATTTCCAGCGCAACATACACCGCTGCTAATGGTGTTAAGTCAATCACTGCAGATTTCTTTGCAACGCTATAAATCGCCGGGAATAAAATTATTTTGCAGCGTAATTTACAACGTTGTAAATAATAATACCTAAACACAGCGTAGTCTTAGTTCGCTGCAAATTGTTTATTATTATTTACAGCGATTTGTATCTTATTTGCAGCACTTTTTTTACGCTGTAAATTTTTTTAATCAGTGATTTTTGATATAGGATGGAAGGATAGTGTCAGCGAATGTTTTGATAATTGCAGCGCCTAAAATCGCTAGGAATAATCGTTTATATACAGCGAAATTTGTATATCGCTGAAAAAGTTTATAAGTGAGTATACAATTGCGACTACCATGCGGCGCAGTATAAATCGCTGGTAATAAGAATTTCTAGCAATTTTTGGGGTTTTTCCCGACTATTTTGAGCGCTGTAAAAGACCATTTTTCTTGTAGTGCGAGTTGGTAAGTTAAGAACGACACTGCGAGGGAACATTCATGTGAGGAGCGCGGAGGAAAGATCACATTTGTAAGGAGATCGCAATTCTGGTAGCCACGTATCGGGGAAAATGAAAACAAAGAAAAATGGAAGCGAGAGGAAAGGGAGACCCCTCCCCACTCGAGGTGTAGGAACCGAGAATTCGGTAGAGAGAAAACACAAAGAAAACGCATCAACTGCAAGTCTGCATGTGCTTGTTTTCAACATCCTAAGTACCGTAACTTGAGATCAAATCACTATTTACGATTCTACTCACAAGGGCCATACAATTACACAATTCCAAATTCATGCACACGCGGGTAACACACTATCCTAAGTCATTCGGCATGGACAATACACCGGGGATGATTAGAGAAACGGCACGAGCGACTAAAAATAAATATTTCGATCCATATAATTCACAACTTGCCTGCTTGTCATTTACTTGTTGGGCATGGCCCATCCAACCCCTAACCTTCGGCATGACCCCAAAACGCCACTTATACCCTCCCTCATGAGGTATCTTTGTATACGCGTAAATATATACTCACCTTTTGCACATTTAAAGTAAATAATATCGACTAAAATCTTTTGATACTACGAGAATCTTGTCCCTATGAGCACAGTATTGCTTGCTGAAATCTCCAATGTGCACTATCCCTTTTGTATGCTCGCTGATCCTCGTCCTCCACCTTTAATCTATCATGTGCCTCATTTTTATCCCTTATCCTCGGTGAGATTTAACTTAATTGTTCTGTTTAAGATTGGTTGCAGATGCTAAGCACCGTAGCCCATTCATATAACAGTTTCACAACTTAAGACTCATGCCAGACAAATCAAAACAGAGAGGAAATATGACTCCTTGTTTTAAGCTTGTCACAATGAAATACATCTTATATGCCATCCGCCAGGTGCCTTCTATGGAAAGAAGTCGCAATTACACCAACTTCGCAGATGTTAGCCAAAATCAAGCAACTAGCAGTATGCTCGGGAGAATTTATCGATGTTGGCGTCCAATAATCTGGCCTATCTATTTGTGATCAGGATGAAGCTTGGTGAAAATTTAGTGCTTATTGTTGGTCCGAGTTTGAGTTTTAAATGCTGCCGTCTTTCTTTCTCTCTGAAACACACAACGGACACATGCACCTAAAGCAAGCGAGAGATCGAGTGCACTTTAACAAGAGAAGATTAAAATGGTATAAATGTATAATCTGGAGGAATATCCTTATTGCAGCAAGTGAACATCAGCTCAGGTTAAAAAAAAATAAAAAGAACAGAAAAAAGCAGCAGCCTTCTTTGCTTTAACATCATTCAATTGAAAAAGTGGCAAGGCTAATGATTCAAACTTGATAGATCACTTCCAAATATGAATCTGTCATTGTGGTTACTTCATGTGCATCGCAGGAGAAAGGGAGCATCAGTTCCGTACCAGTAACCAAAAGCAATTGGATTTCGTCCAAACAAACACGTTGGCCAAAAGGTTACGTCTGTATCAGCTGGAGAGACGGATGGATGTCTGTCAGTGCCATGCGTGCACCACTCCTAGCCTGATCAGTCATATTACTCCCAACACGCAAGCTAAGCTAAGCTAAAGCTTTGTGACGCTCTGCCTTGTGGCCATCTTATCAGTGTCAGCTACCAAAGTAGAACCTAAAGGCTACAAGTTTATTGTGGGATATGCACACCTCTACTCCCTCTACCAGAATACTTGCAATGTGCCATTTACTGTATTTAGGCCAAAACACTGCAATTTTTACGCGCTCCCATGAAATTAGAAGGTCATCTGCCTTTGTTAAGTGCATTAATGTGCTTATGAGGCTCTCGTTAACTAACTTTTAACAAAAACATAACGTGACAAAAGAGACAATGAGTGAGAGAGAGAGGGAGAGAGATTTTTTTTTTTTTTTGGGGGGGGGGGGGGGGGGGGGGGGGGGTCGGTTCTGGTTTTAAATCGTTCAGTTTAAGAGACAGCAAGATTAGGAAAATAACGTGTAAGACATAAGTGCTCCTTGAAAAACCACATAACACGAGAAATCCCCGGCTCGCAGGAGGTTTTCAAGATGGTCCCTAGAGGAGGCAAGGCGAGCATGAAAAGCTCTATTTTGAGAACTTTGATGATTTTGTTGAGGGGACAAAAGGCAGAAATTAGGGTAATAAATAGTGCAATGTTAAACGACAGAAACAGGGAAAACGGGTTCTTAATTAGTGATAATTGGTGCTAAAAACAAGAACCCATGCATCCTTTCTCGATAGCTCACAATTGAAGTAGACATGGAATTTTGGGGAACAAGGGTGGCTCAGTGGCAAAGACGTTTGATGGACTTACTTTTCTTGTTGCCCTTATTTTATTAAGAGAGAAGAGAAGAAGATTCTAGTGCACGATAAATTAATACGAGCACCAATCAAGTGAAGCAATTAGAATATACAATGAAAACAAAATCCAAGAAGAAATTATACCGGCACACCGGTGCTAGGAGACAACCGGCCTCTATGACTTTACATCGAATATACTCTAGAATTAAAATATACTTCTCTCAGGCTCTCAGCAATAAGTTTCCTCCTAAGGCCGAAGAGGAATTGCTGACAGAACTACTGAGTTCAAGCAAAAAGATCATATAGAAAGAGGGAAAGAGATTAAAGGCGACAAAGGCAAACAATATATTTCAAAGGCAACGATAAACCTGCAAAAATATTCATCAGTTTCAGTACCCAAGAAAAGACCAACCTTAGGAGCATGGCTAAGCGATCGAAATAAGGTGACGGGACTTGGCAGGCTGGCTCGTTACGATCTGTTTCTTCACCAATGCTTTCATGCAAAGTACAGGTTCACAACGCATTCAAATGCCCATGCAAGTGTACCGATCAAGGCTAGCTACAGACAGAGAGAGAGAGAGAGAGAGAGAGAGAGAGAGAGAGAGAGAGGGGGGGGGGGGGGGTGGTCTCAAATTTGGGTGGGTTGTAGTCATGTAGGAACCACGTACTTAACTGACACTGCTCGTTTGTTAATTACAATATGGGGTTTAATACCTAATGAAGCGAAGGGGAGAGAGGGAGAAGAGAGGGGGGGGGGGGGGGGGGGGGGGGGGGGGAGAGAAATATGGAGGGATCGACCTCAAACCATATCGGATCTTTATTGCGTTGGGAAACTGGGTTGGGGGTAAGGATATTGATTCACTGCCAGGAAGATACTGAGAAAAGAGCTCGATTCCGCCAGCCAAGGAATAAAGAGTCGTTGCGAATTTGCAGCTGATAACCCTCAGAAGGATAGTGGAGCCTCAGGAGGAGTTTGGCCTGCGAAAGCGCGAAGGGGCTCAAGGGAACATTGGAAAAGCCCGAGCTCCGAAGCATCACCTCCCACGATTCGTATCTCTCGTGCCTTTCTCTTCTGTTGTTTCCCTCTGCAGCGACGATGTCCATGATCTCTCTTCCGAACCATACCTGCTCGACAGTAACCCTCTCCCGGCTATTAGGGGGCAACGTGGCCTCCAGGGAGTCAAAGACCGCCGTGTAGTGGTCCAAGGCCTCCACGAATCTCTGCACGAAGAGAGGGTGGTTGTGGTTGGCCTCTCTCTCGGCAATGGTAACCACCTTGGGGTTCAAGGCCTTGATTTTGTGGAGGAAGAGGCGTAGGCCACGGGAGTCGTCCCTAAGGAGCCTGTGCAGATAAAGCACGCAGTTGATGGCAAGGGCTTCGTCTGGTAGGAGAGCAAGCGCGGGAGGAAAAGCTGGGACGTCGTCGCTGTTACCAAGGAGAAGAAGCGGGTGGAACTGAAACCTGAGGCCGAGGGACTGGGCGAACTTCAAAAGGCGGTCGCCGGTTCTGTGTAGGATGTTTAGATCGTGGCCTGTGGCGGTGATGCGAAGCATAGGAGGAGGGTAGGAGCGCTCGGCAAGGGCCTGCATCAGAGGAGGCCATTGCAGACCGTTCATGATGTCAAAATCAAGGATGTGGATGGCCTTCTGCCCTTCGTCTATGGCTTCCAAGATGGCTTGGTTGGCCGTCAGATGGCTGAACCTTACGAATGGGGTTATTTGGTTCAACGATAGATAGCATGACTGAAGAGCCTCTTCTGGCTCTGTCATGTCTACATTGTTCCTATCGTTAGTTAATGCAGCAGCAGCGGCCGCAGTTGGAGTAATCGCCATTATTATGGATGCTGATGCTGCACTAGTGGTGGTAGTTGCAGCGGCCGCCGCAGCGTAGCAGCAATTATTAAGGCGAAGGGAGAGGGCTTTGGCAAACTGGTGGACCAACCTCTCAACGGAGTCTCCATAGGGGGACGAGTTACCGGACAAAATGGAGACGAGGCGGTGAGCAGCGGAGAAGTCGGACCTAGAGATGAGTTCAGCGCAACGAGTAAGTAATTGACGCATGTGGGTTGCATTTGACACTGCTGAGGTGAAACCTTCCCGAGATGGTTCGGGGATAATCTGATGGTTGTATTGCAGATCTGAGCCGGGGTCCTCTTCCTGTTGATCATGATTTGAGGAATTGAGTGATGCCATGAACATATTATCCGATCAACAATTGATCGGAGCTCTCTACAAGCATATATTATGTGCAGGCGCAGTCCTAGCTAGCAGTGGTAATACTAGTACCAGGTATACGTGTATTTATATACATTGGGGGGAGACCCATGTCACTGAGAGACAGTAGGAACTGAGAATGGGGTTGGAGAGAAAGGGACATGTACTCTCTTTCTCTCTCTCAATTATTCCAATAAAAATGAAAATGGAAATAGGAACAAGGATATGAAGAGATAAAAGTAGGGCAGGACATCTGGGGGAAGTTCGCATGTCTTTGCTTTAACGTAATATATATATATATATATTATATGCAGATGATCGAAGATGATGAAGCGGTTTTCTGTGACAGAACGTTAATGTCTGCCAGGAACAGAGAGGAACTGAAATACTTGTAGTAGTTAGTAACAGTAGCAGGACTGTTCCTCATCCTCTCGTAACGACAGACATATAGCATCTATAGAAATACATATACACGCAGTTCTGATATATATATGTTGGTTAATAGTTGGTTGGATGACTTAGAAGGCAAGTGGATGAGATAAATATTTGAACATATGAGAAAATAAACAAAGATTACAGAAATTAAATGAGCCGTAAGTTGTTACGTTATTCCATGCATAGACTTCTCCTGAGCTTGACTAGACTCTACTATTTTGGAGGAGAGATATAAACATATAAATGGATACTATAATATTTATTGATGAATATTTAAGGATGTATAAAAAATTCATTCGTATAATTATAAATATTCATTTTATATGTCTTATATATCTCTCACTTTAAATTTAAAAATTCAGTCAAAATTTTAGAGGACTTAATTAAATCCACCGATCTCCTAATAGCAGAGTAAAAAATTAGGCCAGCTCGTTTGTTTTTACATATAAAATGAGATAAAAAATATATATAAATAGTAATGAGATAATTTATAAATAGTAGTGAAATAATTCTGAATTAATATTTCTATAGAATTTTAAAAAATGATAGAGAAAAAGTGAATAAAAAATTATAAAGTTAAAAGAGGGTTAAAATATAATTTTTATTTTGAGATTTAAAAAAGTTAATTTTTGTTATATTTTGTTTGAAAGTTTGAAAAAATTGTAATGATTAGGTAATGATTAGATAAAAAATTAAGATTTTGAAATTGAAAAATGTTTGTATTTTAATGATGTTTGGATATTAAGATAAGATAAAATGATATGAGATGATTTCAAAAATTTATGAAACCAAACTAGGCCTTAATTTTTTGGGGTGACCATATATTATAATAATAATTGTTTATCCGGAAACTTCATATATAATAATATAACAAATGCTATAAAACATAATCTAATATGAAAAAAATATAAACAAGTTCATAAACTTAAATATGCCTAAGTGCATCATGATTATAAGAGACAGAATTGCAAATTATTATTTTCTTTCTTTCATGGAAAACAAAATATTTTCATTCAAAATTGTGGAGAAAAATATGAAAGCGATTAAAAGGAATAAGAAATAATATATAAAAATTATAGGTTGTTGGCTATAGAAAAGTACATATTTTAAGTTTTAGAAACATTTTTGTCAAACTTTTGTGTTAAAAGTCTCTTTATTTTATTTAGTTCATTCTAAATGTTTTACTTTTATAAAAAATTAAATAAAATAGATACGCATACTTTTTATTTATTTAAAGGAATCTGTGAACCTTTAAAATATGTTAAAGTTAGGGAGTTATTTAAAAAAAAAGAATTATTTTATAGAATAATTCTATTTTAAATTTTTTATAGATAGGGAGAGGTTTTGGGTATTTCTTAGATCTTGGAGGAGAGTTAGGAGTTGTTTTAAAATTTGGGAACAATTTTTGCAGAACTTTTTAAGGATAGTGGGAGGTATATTTACATCCCTCCCAATTGGGCCGAGCCTATCTTGGAGGCCTAATAATTAGCAATACAGTATGCATTTGAATTGTGTAAGGAAGGAAAAGGGTTAGGGCCTGCGCAGAAAACTAGTCGACGTGGAAAGATAGGATGTTGCCTTTTTTGCCCTGACATTACCCTGTAGATGCACGTTATGACATAAGTACTCTACATGATCGGATATAGGATATGGATAGAGATCACCGCAAGGCCTCATGTTCCTGACAAAGTACACGGAAGGTGGTCACACTCACCTACCTGGCACTAAGGTATGGCTCGGGGGGCCACACTGCATTAAAAAAGACAAAATGATATCTCGTACATGAGACATGGGAGACAAAGGCCTTTGACATGAGATACGAAGTACCATCTTGACAAGTAGAATAAAATCTGGGCACCAGATTAGAATATGGGGCCAATGTTCTCTTGCTTATTGGAATTCTCTCTAAGGAACAAAACACTAACTTAGGTATTTGAGTTGACCCATCAACCCTGAGCCCCTCATCTTTGTGCTGCATGTAACTGAGCTAAATACTGGTGTGTGAAACACATCGTCACAGTGGCTTCGTCTGTGGGATCTACATAAAAAATAACGTGTCCTTCATATACCGGCTATAACGAGCTCTCGGACAACCTGCGGATAGGAAGCTTTGTCAACAAACTTGGAAGGATGGTATGTAGAAATGGAGGAGCACCTGAGGAAGATCGTGGAGGAAGTGGAGAACCTTCAGCAAGAAAACAAATCCTTAAAAAGGAGGAACAATGAACCGTAGGAGGATGGGGAGCCAAGTCAAAATGAACATACTGAATCCCAGAATGTTGGCAGGGTAGACACCAGTGGGAAGAAAGGAGGAGAATGCACCACGAATTGCACAACCTCATGGATAAGTATGAGAAAATGGCTAAGAGGATGGGGGCTTCATCGTTGGTCGACCAGCTGCTCACCAGCATAGACTTTCCCTATAGCGTGGAGGTGATAGTCATGCCGCTACCTTCGAAGTCCCTAGTTCCCCAAACGAAGATGTATGACAGGTGTAAAGACTCTCTCGAGCATCTAGAGACCTTAAAGAACCATATGATCCTGCATAAGTTTACCGGAGAGATAACTTGCAGAGCTTTCTCTCTGACTTTGAAGGGAGCCAAGAGATGGTGGTTTAGGGTGAGTTGGTCGGGCTATTTATGACATAGTTCATGTTAAGCAGAAAAAGAAGACATCCAGTTGCTTAAATCTTGATTGTTAAATAGTAGGAGGATGAGAGCCTGAAAGCATACTTGGTCAGGTTTAACAAAGAGTGCATGACGATATGTGATCAATATGAGAAGATCACACTGGTAACGCTTCTGAGAGGTGTGTGGCCTCAAAACCCGTTCATGAGGGAGTTAGCAAGGAAAACCCCCACTATGTTGTGGGAGCTCATAGACAAGGTGGATGGTCTCATCAATGACGAGGACACTCTTTGGGCCTTAACCGCTTGAGGAAAATCGAATTGTAGCAAGCTAATAAGAACTCCAACACATCGGAGCAAGCGAAGGCCCTGAAAAAAATTCAAAGGGGGCAACAAGACAGGAGGTAGGATGAGGCCGCCCCCTCAAGAGGACAAGGTTATAGACACTCACTGTCCAACCTAAGCATGAAGGAAGCTAACAATTGTGACTAAACTAATTGCTTTTTTTGCACATACCACCAGAATGGAACTCACAACACCGAGGATTGCTACACCCTTGGGAGGAAAATGGACAAGTTGGAGTTCCTAGTTGCCCAGTATCCCATAGGCCAAAGGAGGGAGTCAGAGTAGGTCGGGGAAGGCCTTGGGGGCCAAGAAGGAGCAAGAGCCCCAAAAGGCAGAAGACAAAACTAGAACCTACAGGGAACCCCTCTCGCCAAACCTTGACTCACAAATCAACACCCTAGGCGAGATTTGTACCATAGTAGGGGGATTTACTAGGGGCAGCCTCACCTCATCCATCAAAAAAGCGCACGCTCGGAGGGTGCGCTATGAAGAAATATATTTGGCAGAGTGACCCCTCACTAAGGAAAGGAAGTGCTCGATGAAAGTAGTCATGTCCTTCGGTGATAACGAAGAAGAAGGGGTCCTGTACCTCCATGACAATGTGATGGTAGTAACCATGCTCGTTGCCAATTTCACAACAAGAAGGATCCTAATTGACAATGGCAACTCAGCAAATATCTTTTTTGGGATGCTTTCACTAAGATGGAGACTGATCCCAATTGCATGCAACTAGCGCCCATGCTATTCAAAGGGTTCTCGAGACACATGGTCCAATCAATGGGAACCATCGCCGGCAGTGCCCCTAACATGGTAGAGATGATGGCCGACTACTTGATGTTTAAAGCCCCATTGTCTTACAATGCCATATTGGGATGACCTAGTCTCAAAAATCTAAAAGCGGTAACATCAACTCACCACCAAAATATGAAATTCTTGATGGTGACCAGCGTAGTTGAAGTCCAGGGCAAGAATGTACTAGCACGTGAGTGCTACATACATGAGTTGAAGACCGAGGCAGGGGAGGTCCACATAGTTGAAGTCTCGACCTAAGGAATGGAATCACCACCACCACCCTTGCCAGAGTTCATAGATAAAGCAGAAGAAATCAGGGATGAGCAACCCATTAGGCATGTGGAGCCGAACGAGCCATCAGAGTTAGTTGCCCTGGACCCAAATTGCCCCGAGGACATGGTCAGACTAGGGACCAAGATGGAACAAGAAATAAGGCAGGCAATGAAGCAACTCCTCACTGAACATTGGGATGTGTTCTCTTAGGGCCACCAGAACATGCTTAGGATAGACAACACAATAATTGAGCACCACCTCTGTGTAGATCTTGGGGTGAAAAAGGTTAGGTAGAAGTGCCGAAATTTCAGTGCAAGAAATGTGCTACCATAGCCAACAAAGTCCACTACCTCCTAACAGTAGGGCTCATATGAGAGGTACACTACCCAGAATGACAGTCCAACATAGTATTGGTGAAGAAGTCGAATGGGAAGTAGAGGATGTGCATCGACTTCATTGAACTAAATAAAGCGTGATTGAAAGATAGCTTCCCATTACCCCGCATTGACCGGATCGTGGGCTCCATCGCCGGTCATTGCATGTTAAGTTTCATGAATGCTTACTTAGGGTATAACTAGATCTAGATGAACCCGATGAGAAGACATCTTTCATTACGAACTAGGGGCTATATTACTACTGAGCTATGCCATTCAAAGAATGTAGGAGCCACCTACCAAAGGTTGGGCAATCACATGTTCAAGAGACAAATAGGGTGCAATATGAAGGTCTATGTGGATGATCTACTTGTCAAGAGTAAAGCACCTAACAACATTTACTGGACTTAAGCGAGGCCTTTGCATTGCTACGACAGTACCAGATGAAGCTCAATCCAGCCAAGTGTGCTTTCAGCATCGATTTAGGGAAGTTTTTGGATTTCATGGTGTTAGAGAGAGGAACACAAGTGAACCTTGGAAGGGTGAAAGCCTTAATGTACATGTCCTTGCCCTGGAATGTAAACAAGGTGCAGAGACTAGCTGAGTGGGTAGCTGCCCTTAATCGGTTCGTTTCCCGGTTAATGAACGAGTGCCTACCATTCTTCAAGGTGTTACGAAAAATGCAGACTCTGGACGAGTGTGACCGGGCATTAAAGAAACTCGAGGAAAACCTCACCAGGCTGACATACCTCAGTCAAGTCGAACTCGGAGAAGCTCTGAGCCTCTACCTGCCTATCTCTTTGAGCGTCATCTCTGCAATCTTCGTAAAGGATATGAAAGGCTCCCAGAAATCGATGTATTGCACTAGCCAGCCCTTCCAGATGTACTTGCTTGTCTTTGCAATGGTAATGAAAGCCCAGTAACTAAGGCTATATTTCCAAGGTCACTCAATCAAAGTTCTGACAGAAGCACCTTTGAAGAAGATCTTGTAGCGGCTAGATGTCTTAGGCCGTTTGATGAACTGGGCGATCGAATTGAGCGAATTCAACATTGAATATCTCCCCTGAAACATGATAAAGGGACAAGTACTAGCCAACTTTTTTGTAAAATTCACTAGCTTCCTTGAAGAAATTTGAGATTCGCCTGCGATGAAGCCTTGCCATGCCTTTGTTGAAGGCTCATCCTGTCAGTGGGAGAGTAGGGGTGCATTTTATCACAGATATCCTAGAATAACACAACTACGTGATCAAGCTAGCGTTCGAGACCACCAACAACGAGGCAGAATATGAAGCACTATTGGTTGGGTTAGAGGTCGCTGAGTTGTTGGGGGCTATAGAAGTGGAAGTAAAAGCTGATTCCCAAGTAGTTGTCAATCAAGTTCGTGTGGGAAAAGCGCAACCATTTTTTGTATTTCCTTGTTCAACAAGTGTCAAAAGGAGAGACCTAAAAGGCCAACAAGTTAGCATGGATGCCTCGAGGCAGGAAGATTCTCCACTTCTAGAATAGACAATCTCTAAAATGATCGATGTGCCTGTTGTGGGAATTGAAGTCTTGAAAATAAGGGCAGGAGCACTAGAATGGGCACTAGATGTAATAAAATACCTGGATGCAAACAAACTCCCTGACGAGAAGTGGGAAGTGCGAAAGGTTAAAAATTGGGCAGCAGGCTTCATTATGATAGACGGTATCTTGTACAGGCGAGACTACTCGACAACCTTCCTGAGGCACGTCTCATTGGAAGAAGCACAATATATATTGGATGGAATACATGAAGAGGGATGCGAGAATCATTCCGGTGGGAGGGCATTAGCTAGAAAGGTGTTAAGGGTGGGGTACTACTGGCCACATGCTTTCAAGGACGTAGATTAGTTTGTCCAAAAGTACTAGTTGTATGCCCCAATACCATATTGCCCGCCGAAGAATTGACATCGATCATGTCACCTTGGCCATTCACACATGAGGTTTGTAGTTGTCACTATAGATTACTTCACCAAGTGGGTTGAGGCAGAAGCCCTTGCAATGATCATGGCTAACAACATCACTCAATTTTTATGGAAGGTTGTGGTTTGCAAGTTCGACATCCCTCGCAGCATAATCTTGGACAATGGGCGATGGTTAGACTCGAACCATTATTGTGACTGGTACAAGGAATTGGAATCAAGTTCAAGTATTCTTCCTCGGGTCACCCACAGGCCAATAGACAAGTTGAAGTGACTAACAAGATGCTACTCAGGATATTAAAGAAGAAACTCACTGACAAGAAAGGGACTTGGGTGGAGGAGCTCTTCAGGGTCCTGTGGTCTTACCGAACCATGGTGAGAATGTCGATTGGGGAAACCCCTTTCGTCTTGACCTATGGAAGTGAAGTATTAGTGCCCATAGAAGTAGGGATGCAAACCGATAGAGTCTAGCACTTCGATCAAAACTCTAACGATGAAAAACTAGAAGAGCAACTAGATCTGCTAAAAGAGAAAAGACAAGAGGCCGAGCACTACTTCAATAGGAGAGTCCGACTGAAGTCTTTCAAGGTGGGCGATTTGGTATTGAGATAGATAAAAATGACCACACAAGAAGAAGGAAAGCTGGGGCCACGATGGGAAGACCTGTTGGTCATGAACGTTGTCACGACCAACAACAGACCAAGTTCTTATTAGCTTTGAGACTCCCAAGGAAATGAACTACCACACCGGTGAAACGTGGAGCACTGGTGAAAAGTATTTTGCTTAAATGTACTTAGAAAGTGTGTGAATAAACATTGAAAGATCATTAATAATATTGTCATTTTCCAAATTATGTGTCTTGTCTCATAGGATATCCCTTAACGCGGAGTCACTAGACTCGAAGCTAATCAACAGGTAGGACAAGTTGCTTGATTGCCCGACCTCACTCGCGTCTAATAGTGGGACAAGCCACTTGACTGTTTGATCTCACTCACGTGCAACAGGTGGGACAAGTCACTTGATTGCCCAACCTCACTCACTGTGAATCAACAGGTGGGACAAATCAGTTGACTTCTTGACCTCACTCACGTCCAACAGGTGAGACAAGTCACTAGACTTCTTGACCTCATTCACTGTGAATTAAATGGTAGGGCAAGTCACTTGACTATCCAACCTCACTCACGTCCAACAGGTGGGACAAGTCACTTGACTTCTCAACCACCCTCTTTTGCGCACACAAAGACGAATGGAAGAAAATAACGAAAATAAATTTAACAAAGGAGTAAGGTAAGAACATCTCTATGCATTAAGAAAAATTTTCCTCATTTACATTCATCTGAATCTGTCCTTACATTCAAAACAAAAAAAAAAAAAAGAGAGAGAGAGAGAGAAGAAAAAAGCATATATGTATGAACACTTAAGAGTTCGAGAAGGTGTTGGGCATCAAGTCCTTGCCCACAGTGTTGGCATCTAGCGGTTTGGCTGGAGAGACATTAGATCCATAAACTTCAAGTCACTCTCAAGGTTCTCCAGCAAGTAGTCCCTCAATCAATCCAAGCCCTCCTTGTAGCAGCAACCATGCCTGGTTGTGGACCTTCTTTGCAGCCGACATCTGGTCTGAAAGACTGGTGGTGGTCCCCTGGGAGTCAACCAAGTCGAACCTTAGGCCTTTGACTTGCAGGTCACAAGAGGCCAACTCTTCTCAAGTGGCATTTAGGCGAGACTCCAGGGCCTCCACCTACAGATCTCGCAATTGCAACTCACCCATAACCAAAGCCATTTTGGACTCCAGACCCCTGGCCTACTTGACCTGAGAATCCAGGAGGGGACACTTGCACTTCCATGACTTGGTGAGGTCCTTGTATGTTTTATGCGTAGCCAATTATGTCTGAGTCATGCTGCTTGAGCAGCCTCGCCTTCTTGCCTTGAAGGTCCTTGCGCGAGTTACAGTGTTCCTCCAGCTCAGCCTCCTTGTGGTCCTAAAGGCTGCGCAGAGAGTTTTGCTCTTCCTCCAAGAGCTTGATCTTAAGGAGGCGTTTATTGGCCTCTTCCCAAGATTTGGCCAAATCATCTTGGAGGAAGAAGTTCTCTTGAAAAAGCTTTGCGATATTTTTCTTCTTCTTCTACTGATTGGAGTACACCAGGTCGAAGGTTTTCTCAACCTCTTCCCTCTCTGCATTCACCTTGTGAACCTTTAAGCAGGTAAGGTTCACGAGGGACCATAGTGCTCAGACTTTGTCCTCTAGCTTCCCCCCTCTTGTCAAGGTAGCCAATTGGTCTACCCTTGGTCAACCAAGCAAACTCAAATTTAGTAAGAGACAGATCAAAGAAAGGAATATGTAAAGTTGTGATAGATGATGAAAGGAATGCCTTACAGAGGTGAAGAATTCTTTAAGTTTGTCAGATTCCTAACTAATGGCCTTGGCCCGGGCTCTGTTGAAGTCAGAACTGATCGGTGGGGTCCCACTTTCATTGCTCCCTTGGTGTGCATAATGTGCCCCAATTGCCAAAGGGGCGAAGGAAGAACCTGGGAAGCAGGACCCTCACCTTCGTTAGGCGGCGACTTTGGGGGGACTTCAGTTCCTCCCATGGCACCGCCTCCTGGTGCTTACCCAGATGTCCCTGTGGCTTTAGCGTCAACCAGAGTCTCCGATTTGAGAGCCCCTACGACCTCATGGCCAATGACCATCTCCTACTCTAGCATTTGCTTAGCCTTGTGGTCGAGATAGGTGTCTGTGTGGCCTCATGACTAGCAACGGTTCCTGCTTGAATATTGCATGAGAACCTTTCCTACCCTGTGGGGTGTCTACGTCAACCACATGAACTGAGTCCCTTGGGGCGAAGTCAAGAAAAGCAAGGGAGAAGGCCATCTCAAGCTCTTCTTGCCCTCGGCTAAGAATCATTGCCTACCCTATGTCACCTGATAGGGTAGGAAAAGGCCACTTTGGTTACGAGAAGGACCTGGCATGGCGTTACATAGTAAAAGTTGGAAATGCTGACTGCAATGAAGTGGAGTGTTGATCGGGCTAAGCAAAGTTGGGAATATGTCAAAAATTTGGCTGCGAGAAAGACCCCACAACCTAAGGTATAAGGATGACCTCGAGACGTCCTTGTGGTCCTTGACGAGGATAGGACCTTAGAAGACTGACTTGGGGGAGGAAATTTAGCCAACTTGAAACTGTTGTTGTTGAACCCCGAAGGCTCAATAACTACCTCATGTTCAACACGAGACTTCTTCCCTTTCCTCTCCAACGGCGAGCTAGGGGGTATTTTTTGGTCCCAATATAGGGGAGCCTCCCTTGGGATGCGATGGACAAGAGTAGGTGCCTCTCTCGGGACGTGATGGCCGCCGGAGAGAGATCGGGTGTGAGACACTAGGTACTGGCCAATATTAGCAGTGGTCAACAGGATGTTGGTATGGATCTCCTCCTGGTGTCCATCCACCCAGGTGTAGACCTCCTTCAACCAGGCTTGTTCTTGCTTTGTCAAAGTCATGCCAATCTCTATCTTTTGGCACAACTCCCAAACATCATGAATAGGAAACTTGCTATGGGCAACCTCCTCAGTGTGAAACTCCCATTCTTAACCCGACACGAAGAATAGAAACTCTTGGTAGTAAGGTTTGGGTAATTCTCACCAGTAGCCTCTAAGACCATGCGCCAGACAATGCAGCAACACATTAAGATATGCCATGCATTGGGATGAAGCTGCGATGGAGCTAGCCTCAGATAGTCCAAGATGTCTTGAATGGATGACAAAAGGGAAGCCGTAGATGAATCGAGAAAATCAAAGGGTATAACGCCACCTTTGTGGCAAAAACCTCAAAATCTACGACCCCATGACAACCCACTAGGATCTGAAAGACAGTGGAGTTAGGTATCTTGTAAGAAGACCTTAGCGACCTTAGGTCAACTAGGGAAATGTTTGCGGACCAATTGTACTCCTTGAAATATTGGGAGTTACCCCAGAGGTAAGGGGGGGGGGGGATCCAGGCCTCCAAGAACCCTAGAGAATCCCTTTGAACGAGATGAGCATGAGACCTAGGAAGTAGAACATGAGGTGTTCTTGGGCATCATTGAAGGAAAGAAGAAGGGAATATGGGAAGGATTGAAGAACGAAGGGGTATAGAAGTAAGAAAGTTGAGGGCGTTCAAAATGTTGCAACGAGAATTGGGAAAGAGTGAAAGAAATGAGGTGATGGGATGAGACTCAGATTTAAATAGGTGCCCACGTCGTCTGGCTACCCAAACTAGACGGCGACACATGTTGCCAAAAGTGGGATAACAAGAACAGATCCTGCGATTTTTGCTACATGAGCAAACGTGGGGGAGCGAACTGTCACATGCAACCTAGACGTGGAAGAACAAACCAACAGACGCTGTGAGTAACCCATCTGTCAAGCATGATTGGCCAACAGAATATCGAGGATGTTAAAAAAAAAAAGAGGGGGAAAAGGAAAGGGGGGAAAGAAGGAGGAAATTCTCACTACACACGTGCAATACGAATTTACGAGGTAACTAGGAGGGATATTTACATCCCTTCCAGGCCGGGCCGAGTTTATCCTAGAGGCTTAGTGATTAGTAGTAAAGTTGGCCCATAAATTGCCTAAGGAAGAAGATGGCCCAGGGCCTCTATGGGAAACTAGTCAATGTGGAAAGACAGGATGTCGTCTACCCTAACACCACCCTGTAGATGCACGTCGTGACAGAACCATGCCATAAGGATTGGATATGAGACATGGACAAAGATCACGGCAAAGCCCCCTGTCTTTGACAGAGCACATGGAAGGTGGTCGCACCCACCCACCTGCCACTAAGGCGTGGTCCAGGGAGGTCACGCTGCATGAAAGATGACAACATGATATCCCATAAGGGAGACAAGGGCTTCTGACACAAGATATGCAATACCATCTCGACGAGTAGTATAAAATTAGGGCAACAGGTTAGAATATGGGACCTACGTTCTTTTGCTTACTGGAATTCTCTCCAAGGAACAAAAAATTTAGGCATTGGAGGTGACCTTTCAACCCCAAGCCCCTCATCTTTTATGTGTTGCAGGTAATTGAGACTAGTACTCAGTGTGCCAAACACATCGTCAACAAATAGGAAATGTATTTTTTTGGCATTGAACTTGTTTCTTGAGGATACAAATATTATTAGAACTTTTAGGGGTATAAATTTTTTTGACAATTTTTTAGAGGCATAACAATAATTAGAGTGTATGAAATGAAGTTTGGTTACAAATAATAAAAATTTTATGTGTAGTCATTTTTACATATTCTTTTGCGCACTCTACTGATGTGATTGGTTGTGTATTAACAAAATTGATCCAACTAATTATATTAGTGAAGTGTAAAGAGAATACGTAAAAGTGATTCTATGTAATATTACTCTTACAATAATCAGTGAGAAATAGAGGATATGGAAACACTTCTAGTTATATTATTGGAGGTGGTCCATTTGACAATAATGTGCGCAATGAATCTTATCAATTGGGAGAGGAAGAAAACAAGCTCCCTTCTCTCTAGGAAACAAGTTCGGAGCAACTGTCAGAAGGAGGTAGGAGCCTCGGCTCCTCCCTCCCTCCTTCCTTTCTCCCTTTTTCCAGTTTAGCTTAGGGTGTCCTTTCTGGTCTTGTCTTTTGTTTTTATAGCATGAAAATAAAAGCTGTTGGCCGAGACTTTGGGGGGATGAATGGCCACCACCAAGCTTGGTTTCCGAGTTCCTCAACCATATTTAATCACGTTGCTGGGCGGAGAGTTTTTACACGATGAAGGTAGAGGATCTTGGCTTCGCATGGCCGTGGTTTGGGTGGCTGAAAACACTTGAACCAATCCAGCGTTCCTGACTGTTTTTTTGGGATGTGAGGAGTTAGCTCTTAGATGGCTTGGGACTGGTTGCCTGTAAGATCGGTCTGCTGAGGGGATGTGTTAGAGGGTTACGGATGGAGCGGAGTTAGGGCTTTTAGCTCTTGGAGGTGAAGTTTTACATGCTGGTTTGGGGTGCACTTCCACGGGGTTAAGGTGCTCTGTTTTAACCATGGAAAACAGAGGAGTTTCGGGATGCATGCCAACGTGCATGGGGGGATAAGGCACCTTTTCTGGGGTGGAGCTCGGCTGTAGCTCATGGCCGTTTTCAAGGGGATCGGCGACGATGGTTCCAGCTTCGTTTACAGTCTATTTTATTCTCTATTTTTTTCCTGTCTTGTTTGATTTACAGTCTTTTCTTTTGGCTTTCTTCTAGTCTGTAATAAGGGTCACGAAGGCGGCAAGGCCTTCTGTTGGGTTTGTTTAGTCTCTATTATTATGTTTTCTTGGTGCTTATTTTGGTCGGTGAAGGTGTTTAGTCTGTGATAAGAGATTATAGTGAAGGTGTCCATTGCTTGCTTGCTTGTCCGTTTGCACTCTGAGGATGGCTCGTCTGTTGCACCCTGGAGTTGTCCGTTGCTTGCTTGTTGGTTGCAGAACGTGGCAGGATGTTGGGCGGGCTAGGACAGTTACGGGTAGCAGGGATAGTGGGGGACAAAGTGGTGCAGACAGTGGATGGGCATATGGCGTGGGCATTCGGTGACTATGGAGAGCATAATGTTTATTCCTGTTAGGGTGTATCAAGTTGTTTTACTTTTTTGTTTTTGTCTGTTAGGTTTAAAAGAGAATAAATTGAAATAGGCATTCCCTTTCCTCTTTTGGAGGAGAATGGTAGTTTAGTCTCTATTCTTCTTTGGAGAATGAGGGTGAAAAATCCCCCTTCTCCTTTGGAGAGTGGGGGTGAAATAAGTTATTTTTATCGTAGACAAGTCGAGATGGACATCTCTATTTTTACAGAATCGCGCATCTCAGAAGGGCTGTGTCATTAGAGAGTTTTTTGAAAATTTTTAGACAGTATCCGACACAATGAAAGTTGTGTGCAGGGGAGCATATAACCGATGAGTAGTTGATTTGTAATCAGGGCTTGTACATGAACTTATTAGTCACAATTATAACTTTCTTTATTCATAATTTGAATTAAAGTCTATTTAAAAAAAAAAGTGCGCAATAAAAGTTGGTCCTCATGTGGATCTTTTCGACTCTCTACGGCATGATGTTGCAAATATTTCAAGGGGCGTTTTTAATATGAAAAAATATAGTTGTAAGTATAATTATGTATTAATTTGTGTATTAATATGATTTGATTGGTTAAAAAATAAATTTTATTAAAAATAATGTTAATTTAAATTTCAAATATAAATAAATTAATATTAATATATAAATTAATATGCGACTATATTTATATATAACGAAACCTTTTTAATATTAAGTGATATATTTCTATCTGATTTTAAAGACTCCTTTTTGTCTATTATAACTACTAGCCAATCTCCTACAAGGATTAGACAGTTTAATTCCAATTTGTCGGCTTCCTTGGCAGCCAGAAGACTGGGTTAAATAAAATAGACCTGGATATGAAAAAAATGAAAGAAAAAGCGTCATTTCATCTACTTGAGGGGGAAGGAGGGTTCATAATGGGAAAGAGAATTTAGAGGAGAAAAAGGATATGCTGGGGCCCGGAGCAATTTCTTTACTTCTCTACTACAGCAAAAATTACACGCAAAGCCTTAAATGAAGAATTTCACTTTTACATGATATTCGCTTCAACGCTGACACCCGTTTTCCCTGGTTTGTCTCTCCCTGTTGGATTCACTGAGTCATCGGGCATAGGACTTTTCATCTTATTTTATCGTGAAATTTATTTTGTATGTTTATCTTTTTATTTTAAACTTTTAAAATTTAGACAAAAATCTTAAAATTTTTTAATAAAAACTAAAATAAATTTTAATTTGAAATATATTAAGTTAGAAGTGGGAAAAATTGACTTGCTTTACCACATACGTGCAGTGGAGAAACAACAGTTGTGAAACAGTTGCTTGCACTAATCATACACTGTTTATGAATTATATTACACCGGAAGAAAGAAAAAAAGAGCTAGGAATGGAATAAGCTATAACAACTGAGAAAAGCCATGTCCGTCCCCCTGCTGGACATGTGACGGTTCCCGATAATATTTTTATTGTTCAGGGTTCTTTCCAGGGTGATGTAATCACTACTCGACTTACTTGCTGGAAACCCCACGCTCTCCCTCTCCTGTAAGCAGTACGCAGTGACTCTTGGCATAGAAGTCAGAGACTCAGAAATGATGGATGATTAGCACAAGCAATCAAATCCTTACAACTCTTTTGTCCCCTTCCTTACAGCCTCCCACACAGCCCCACGTGCAAGTAAATGGTTCTCTTTTTCTTTCAAAGAACGAAAATAATGCTTTGGATTTATCCATCCTCCCACACAGCCCCACTTCCTTTCTGTAGAACGTAAATGGATTATGCTTTGGATTTTTTGAATTTCTAATTAATTTCTGTCCATCTAACTTTGGTTAGATATGACTCAATTATCATATTGTATTTATTACAAGGTTGAGTTTCCAACCGATTCAGCGTCGAGTTGGTCATAGTTATTTTCAAAAAAAAAAAAAAAAAAAAAAAAAGAGTTCATCATAGTTTTTTATTTTAAAACAAAAACTCTATTTGCACCCGGCGTGGGGAACCCCCCGCATACCCGGCCCTCCACGTGGATAAATTGAAAACGGCGCGCTTTGTATTTAATGAGTGGGTCTCATTCTTCTTTATTTGTAAGCTTTCATTTTCACAAGTGGGTCTTCTTCTCATCTTCTTCGAGCAAGACGAACACGGGTACTTCTCATCTCCTTCTTCTCATCTTCTTCTCATATCCTAAAGAGCAGTATGTGGTTGCATGCCCTAAAGAGCAGATTCGGTGATGTTGGGTCTTCTTCTCATCTCCTCAGTATCCTTTTTCTCATACACAAATTTTGAAAAAAAAATGATTAAGTTGGGCTTTGATGATAAAGCAAACTGCAACTGTATCGAAATCACTTCAACCCATTTGAAGAAGCATGTTTGTCATGGCAACAAAATCCTATTTAAGATATCATTCCTAATCTGATCGGTTTAGCATGCACAAGGAACTAAATCCAAAAGGAAAATTCTAGTGAGCCTAACAACCAGATTAGATGGAAGATTTGGGGATAGTTGAGGAAAAAAGAAAGGAGCTTTTAAATTAGTCTGAGAACGGCTGTATTGGTAGAACTAGACAAGTTTCCTTCCATTTTTTCTACACATCCAAACAAAAGAAATAAAGTTGACTTCCCCAACCCTATCCTGTCGTCTCTACTCTTCAACTCCCAATCATAGTGTGAATTGAAAGAGAGAAAATAGGAAGCAAGGTTTCGGAGATTGGATTCGTGTTTTGTGAGCGACAGATCTCTCTTACCGATTCTGGGATTTTGCGAGCGACGATCTCTCTTAGAAGCAAGGTTTTTGACTTCGGTTTCCTCTCATTCGTGTTTTTGTGTTTTTTTAATATATCGGCATGACGTCAGCCGATTTCCCCGAAGGTACCCAACCCCGTGTACCTGTAGCAATTCCCATTTTAAAATATTCACAAAATTGCTTCAATTGATCAATTTTAAACTGAGTTGAATCGATTATAAGAGATTAAAAAATGCATTTATTTTGCTCAGCATTAATCGAACCGGTTTTAGTTTTTATTTTTAATCATTCACAAAATCACTTCAAATTGACATTTTCGCGAGTCAGTTCAGTAGGAAATGGGAGGGCCTATTGTCTAGACTCTAGACTGCATTCAATTAATTAGTTCTTAAATTGATTTGAGATGATTCAAACATATTCAAAACTACATTTATTCTTTTATTTTGTTTGTGTAATGAGGTTTTTTAATCAATTTTTTTTTTTGTATAAAAATATGATAGAGTTAGACATATATTAACTTTTTTATCCTTGTGTCTAATAAGACGAATAGAAGTACTGAAAAATAAAATATGAGGTTCTTTACTTTATTAAGATGAATAAGTATTGCATTCAATTCGAGATTGTGCGAAAATGCAACTACTTTTGTAACACCCAAAGGGTAGGCTTAAACCACATCTCGACTATAATTCAAAAGGACGAGCCAGTCGTATAATTAGAGTTTCAAAGGAATGATTATAAAGAGCAATAATTTCTTCCATCCAATTAATGTGATATATCACTTACACTTATAAGTTAATATAGAGTATCACAATTGTTATGTATAACTTACCGATATTACCTACTTCGTAAACAAAAATGTTGGAAACAAAATACTAAGGATAACTAAGGTCAAATACAAGAATTACACATTACAAGAGATATGATTTTTTGAGACAAAAAATTTTGTCTCAAAAAATGGAAATTTCATCCCTAAAAGTTTTGGGAGACGAAAAAATTTCGTATCTATTTTGTCTCAAAAATGTTGTCTCAAAAATTTTTCGGAGATGAAAATTGATTTTCGTCTCCGAAAAGTATTTTTAGGGATGAAATTAGGCGGAACCGGTCGAAACCGTTCGAATGAGAAATTTTTTCTGAGACAAAAAAATGTCGTCTCAAAATCAAGTTCGAACGAAAATATTTTTGTTCGAACAACATGAAATGTTAATTTGAACCAATAACCATATCTGACCAAGTCCGTTCGAACAAAAAGGTTCGTAAGCGACTTTAGTTCGAAGAAAAATATTAACTGTTTGAACAAATAATCTATTTACAGAAATCTTCTGTTCGAACGGACTTTTAGAAATGAATTTATTCGAATGAGTATTTAGTTGTTCGAATGAACGCATGGATTGTATTTCTCGGTAAGTTCGAATGGGTATATTTTTGTTCGAATGGATATGTTTTTGTTAGAATATATGCATAAATGGTAATTTACCATTCGAACGACATTGATCAAATAAAATGAAATTGATACTAATACAAATTGTAATCTATATACATTAATTGTTCAAATGTTTACAAACATCGTAAATATTAAAGGCAATTAAAAAAAAACAAATAAATTATGATTGTGGTGATAGTGGTGGTATAGGGTTTTGACACATCATTAATTGAAATTGTTCAAATATTTTTTGGTTATTTAATTGTAGCCTCTATTCTAATCTTGCTTCTAAATCTGCTGCTTGATCTAATCGGGTCAGCAACTCTTTTTCCTTCGAT
The DNA here is from genome assembly GCF_018687715.1 of Carya illinoinensis. Taxonomy (NCBI): domain Eukaryota; kingdom Viridiplantae; phylum Streptophyta; class Magnoliopsida; order Fagales; family Juglandaceae; genus Carya; species Carya illinoinensis. Next base: position 30,979,530 of record NC_056763.1, read on the forward strand.
CTCAATCGTTCTATCTCAAGTGCAGCTTCCTCTAATTTTTTAGTCTTGTCGTCATTCAATCTGGCTTTAGAAGATGATGAAGATGTTGAGGATGGCTTCACGCAACGTCCTAAGTCCCTCAAATATCCAGAACGTGATCCAAGAACTTGAGAAAAGATTTGAGTATCGTTGACAGATGATTCATCAGATGGATCCGCAACAGTGTCTTTAAGAGATATCATCTTGTCCTGGAAAAAGAAAAATATTAAAATTAGTATATGTAACAAAAATATATTTAGACAATGAAATTAAATAAACTTAAACTTACATAATTTGCCTCTGCCTCAGGATTGCTCCAAACACCATCACGATTTTTATGTGCTTTAGCATACAATTGGGTCAGATCATAATCAGTAGGATTTTCTTCTTGCTGCAAAATGAAAATTAATATCATAATTTATACGAAAAAAGTATATATATTAAGATTTAATGGAGACAATAAGAACTAACCATTTTTTTTGACAAGCGATGAAAAGATCGAGAACCTGCGTGATGGTGTATCGTTAAATTTGATCTATTTGTTTTGTTCACTGTACTCCGTTTCTAAAAAAAAGTATTATAATTTTTATTTAATACATCTATTATATATTATTAAAAAAAAAGATAGTAGCGAAATTACCTGATAAGCAGGATCTTCAAACAGATCACAAACTTTCTCCCATTCGTTTGGTGGCATTGCTTGGAATGGATTTTGACGCGCCTCTATCGTAGTACTGAACTTCTGATAGTGTGCATGACATCGACCTTTGTACCTTCGGAATGCATTCGACATGAGTTCTTCAATCGTTAGTCGATCATCTCGCCGACCAAAATTTAGTTCAAACTCGTCCTTCAAAGAATTATAAACAATTAGTATAATTTCAAACATTTGCATTTAAATAAAAATGTTATACAAAGTAACTTATTACCAGACAACGATTTTTTATGTGATCTTTCACATCTTGGGGAACTTTAGCCCAGGATGATGTAACCATCGGTGCATACGTGCGAGTAAGTGTACCAACATAAGAAGCAAGCCAAGCTGCCGAATCCCCAGAGCCACCGGTGTGATCATCAGATATATCAACTTTAATTTTACCCACTTTCCTTACTTTTTCTATGCAGACACCCCTCGTAATGCCTCTAACTCGGCGCTGGTTTACAACAACTATATATACAAAAAGTAAAGCATATATTTTAATTAAATTAATCTTATTTGAAAGATACACAGTGAAAAAATACCTTGTTCTGGTGGAGGTGACGGTGGCCCACCATTGTTGGCAGGTGAAACACACGGGGATTCGCTAAGTGGTGGAGATGGCTCACGTGTTCTTTTGCGTTTAGGAGGCATATCTGTTTGAAATTATAATAAATTATTATTCGAACAAAATACATGAAATATTTTTATAAGAATTTTACCTACACAAATATCTGTTTGAAAATCATTCGGTATCAGTATTGCTGGACCAATCGCTCTCATCCTCAGTAGACACTTCAGTTGATTCATGTTCTTCCGACATGTCACCTTCAATTACTTCGGGTTGAACATCTTCTCTGCGCAATGGGACCATGTCATAATGGCTTAGATCAACAAATAGATTGATGCCTGATTCATTTTCTTGATATGCTTCTTCATGGTCTGGACTATCAACTTCTTCATGTGGTTTGTCTGCCTCTGGAATATAATCATATACATTTCTTGGCGTAAATTTCTCTACTATTCTCTATGGATTTCCGAACTCCGGATCATCTAAATAAAAAACTTGATTTGCTTGGCATGCGAGAACAAATGGGTCGTCCTCATACCATTTGCGAGATGTATTGACACTTACAAAATATTCATCCTTACGCACTCCCAACCTAGGATTCGAGACATCCCACCAATTATATTTAAATAACCAGACTATATATCCCCCCACATACTTTAATGCTATGATATCCTCCACAATTATGTAAAAATCAATATTTTCATCCCCATGGCTTCCTTCGACAACAACTCCACAATTTTGAGTTTTTCTATATCGTTCTCTGTCTGCTGTGTGAAATCTATATCCACGCGCCAAACATCCCGAATATTGGATAGCCCGCTTAGACGGACCACATGCCAAAGCATATACTTCTGGTGAGATTTCACCTGAATGTTCATTATATTTCAATGCAACCTACATAAATAAATTTTATTCTACTTATATCAATATCATATATAAATATGATGACACCTACAAATTAAATAAAGTTTAAAATACTTTCAAGCATAATTTTGAAACCGAATAATACCGTATGTTCAAACTATGAGGCAAATTCTTCTTCATGCGTCTTTTCTACGTCAGTCACACCATTCGTGCGAAGTAGTTGTATATGTTCGCTGCATATGCTAATGTGAGTTATTATATTGTATCAATATATACTATATTATTAGAAATGCACTTAATACTACTACCAAATTAGATGATCATCACGAACCTCAAATACTGTTCAATCTCTTCATAATTATTTAAGACATACCATCGAGCTCTTTCAAACTCTCGCCCACATAGGTCATAACCCCCTTGTGCACCTATAGGACGTACTTTCTGGAAAAATACGGTAAATGCTGACGAAACTCCCATTTGTCCACCTTCATAATTTCGATCCGGTCTCGTAAATCTAGTATCAACCCCACGAAAATACATTGAACAAAATGTATGCCACTCATTATGAATATATGACTCTGCAATCGATCCTTCCGGACGAGCCTTATTCCTCACAGATCGCTTAAGTTTTCCCAAAAACCGTTCAATAGGATACATCCATCTATACTGAACGGAGCCAGCAACTAAAGCCTCACGAGGGAGATGCACAGCCAAATGAACCATTACATCAAAGAATGAAGGCGGGTACAAACTCTCCAATTTACACAATATCAATACAATGTCAGCTTCCATTTTTAATAAGGCATCAACTTTCAACGTTCTACTGTAAATATTTCTGAAAAATCACCCTAATTCTGTGATAGCTGTACGAGCATCTGGAGTAAGCTTTCCGCGCACACCAACTGACAACAATCGCTGTAAAAATATATGGCAGTCGTGACTTTTTAGACCAGTTATCTTCCAATCATGAGGTCGGACACATCTTGACATGTTCGAAGCATAACCATCGGGTAATTTGATTGTCATAAACCAATCACAGAATTTCTGTCTCTCATCACTTGAAAGTGTATACCATCCAAAGGGCATATAAGTTGATGACCCAGTATCTTGCAAATGCAACTCTGATCTGATTCCCAACTCTTTCAAATCTTTATGAGAGTTGACTGTATCTTTTGTTTTTCCTTGTATTGACATCAGGGTACCCAAAATATTCTCACATATATTTTTTTCAATATGCATTACGTCTAGATTGTGACGCAGTGTTAAGGTAGACCAGTATGGCAACTCAAAAAAAAAATACTTTTTTTGGTCCAATTCAATTCCATTGCTTGTCTTTTCCTCTTTCGGCATCTTGCATTCTTTCCAAATCTGTTTGGGACATCTGCCAATTAAGTGAGAATATCACTGCCAGAATACTCTGGCGGTAATGACCTACGATCAACCGTTCCATCAAACATTACCCTATTGTTTCGCCATCTATGATCATGAGGTAGACATCGACGGTGTTCCATAAAACATAATTTTCGGCCATTCGCTAACCACTGAGACTGTGTATCTTTGTTACAAACAGGACAAGCCATTTTTCCCTTTGTGCTCCACCCAGACAAGTTCCCGTATGCCGGAAAATCATTTATTGTCCAAAGTACTGCAGCATGCATTTTGAATTCATGCGAAGCGGCCACATCATATGTATTGACACCCTATTCCCACAACTCTTTCAACTCTTCCATCATTGGCTGCAAATATACATCTATTTCATTTCCTGGTGACCTTGGCCTTGGAATCAATAGAGTCATAATAAAATAAGGATCCTTCATACACTTCCATGGTGGCAAATTATAAGGCATTAGTATGACAGGCCAAGTGCTATGAGAAGTGCTCATGTTGCCAAATGGATTAAACCCATTAGTTGCTAAACCAAGACGTACATTGCGAGGTTCTTCAGCAAACCATGGATACTCGTCATCAAATTTCTTCTATTGTAAGGAATCTGCAGGATGAGTGAGAAATTGATCATTTTGAACTCTTTCTGTGTGATGCCAAGTCATATCTTTCGCAGTGATCCAGGAAGTAAATAATCTTTGAAGTCGAGGAATAAGCGGAAAATGTCTTAGCACTTTCTGGAGTACATTACGCTTATCTGATGTCCATCTTGACTCAAGCCACATCGGACATGATTCACATTCTGCATATTGCTTCCAGAAGAGAACACAATCATTCTTACATGCATGGATGATATTATAATCAAATCCTAACCCTCGCTTCAATTTCTTCGCTTCATAAAAATTTCGAGGTACTACGTTATCCTCTGGCAGAGCCTCTTTAAATAATTCAAGCAACATATCGATAGCCTTTGCAGAAATACGACAAATAGACTTTATATGGAGCAACCTGACAGTGAATGACAACTTGCTATGACGGGTGCACCCTTCATACAATTCTCGCTGTGCATCCTCCCACAATGATCCAAAGTCTTCATTTCCCTTAAATGACTGGGTAGATGTTCCTTCTCCAACCCTGGCACCAAATATGCCTGCGCCAAGATCTCCTAACATTTCAGTCATATCTTCTCCATTATCATAACCATCATCAGAAATATCAACATTTATGTCCTCCATGTCGATCTCGTTACATTCATCCATCTGGTTGAGATGACTGCCAAATCTAACTCCTTGGGGAAATGGTTCTCCATATAAAACTCAATGTGAATATTTAGAATCAATTCCATTTACGAATAAATGATCCTCCACAGCCGTCATATTATAAGAACTAAGATTTTTGCACTTCTTACATGGGCATCTTATAAATCCTCAACTATCAACACTCCCACAAGCAAATTCTAAGAAAGACTTCACCCCTTGTGCATATTGCTTATAGTCTCGATCAAGTCTATCTCCCAACAACATCCAACTTTTATCCATCTATAAAAGAAAGCCACAATCATGGGATAAACACTATCATTCAACTATTACAATACATGTGTTTAATTATCCTGTACTTTTAAGGTAGTTGGTCCTATCCCATTCGAGAGACTATCATCTATATCGCATATATACTCAGTCTAAAACTTGTATGTTAGTAAAAATTTCGGTAGCATTTCCCTACAATTCTCCAAGTATGCTAGTCACGATAAGCCGTCGACCCTATTCATGAGCCGAGAAACTTATGAACTACATACTCGAAGAATGTAGGAAAATGCTAAACCAAAATTTAAATTGACTAACACAGGAGTTATAACTAAGTATATATGCCATATAAATGATAGAATCCCAAACTGTCCACTTTGGACAATTCAAGAGTTATACCCAAATATTCTTTAAGAGAATATTTGGCCACAACTCTCGAACGGGTTTAAGGTTTAACTGCATGTAAAATAACTACAAAATCCAAACACTCAATAGTAAACATAACAAGCATACATCACAAATACATGGGAAGATTACATTACAAGTATACATGATGGGCCATTAAAGATTTTGAAATATTTAATACTTGAGTACTTACTTATGTTCAAATATTTAATTATAATTTTTTAATTAAATATCTTATTATTCTTTTGGAGTATTAAGCTATTTAATTAGTGTGCTTAGATATAATTAATTATACATTATGTATTAATCATCTTATTACTTGAGTACTTAAATATCTTCACATATTTAATTATAATTTTTTAATTAAATATCTTATTATTATATTTGGAGTATTAAGCTATTTAATTAGTGTACTTAGATATAATTAATTATACATTATGTATTAATCATCTTATTACTTGAGTACTTAAATATCTTCACATATTTAATTATAATTTTTTAATTAAATATCTTATTATTATATTTGGAGTATTAAGCTATTTAATTAAACTATATCATAGATATAATTAATTATACATTATGTATTAATTATCATAATTAATACTTGAGTACGTACTTATGTTCAAATATTTAATTATAATTTTTTAATTAACTATCTTATTATTATATTTGGAGTATTAACTACTATTTAATTATCACTGCAAATAATAAGTATTTAATTGATACTGTTCGAACAAACACTCTATAAGTTCGAATGGAACGCTGGTCGAGTTATATTCTGTTCGAACAAATAAAAATAAGTTCGAACAGTATTCAGAGCGTTCGAATTAAACCAACCCAGAAATCAATCACGAAACAGAGTACAAAACTGATAAACAAAACACAATTTTCACATTCATGATGCCATATTTCAATACAACACATTGAAAACTATATGAATATCTCTAAATATGATTATTAAACAACTTAGAAAACTAATAAAACTTACCTCTTGTACTAGCAATTCAAATTTCAGTCAATCCACAATACCTATATATACATAAAACACATTAAACTGTTGTTCTATCCCAACAAATAAATGCAAAAACTCTATAGATATTTGTAAACGAAAATCGGAATGAAAAATACAAAAAAAAACAACTTACCTATTGTCCTTCTCCTTTTTCTCTCAAGAATCTCCTCTCTCAATGCTTTCAAGCTCTCTCTCTCCACAACACTCTCTCACAGCCTCTGCCACGCTCTCTCTCATTTTCTCAATCTTCAATCTGAATGAAAATGAAGTGAAATGATCGGATTAATAATATGTGCATTTCAGTTCGAACTAAATTTTAATAAGTTCGAACGCGAAAATCCAAATACCGCTAATTTTTCCCTCAATTTTTTCCCGTTCGAATTAATATTTTTCCAGTTCGAACAGAAAAAGGAATATTCTCCAGCATATACTGATAACTTGGCGCGAAATTTTCCTCCAAACAAAAAAAATTCGTTCGAACATGAATTATCTCTATTCGAACTGACATTATATTAGTTCGAACAGATAATTGTTCGAAATATATAACTATACACTTAATACACCTAATATTATTATGTGTATATGTAAAAATTATATAGACTATATAATACTAAGTGTCACTAATATCATAATACTAAGTTTCTTATCAATCTATAATATTAAGTATTTAAAATAGTATAATATTTTATTTACAATCGCTAATAGTGTTGTACTTATAAGTTAGTATCACTATAAGTATAATACTAAGTATCACTAATAGTATAATACTAAGTGATATTAAAGTATAGATAGCATCAAAATATGAAAACTAATAATACTGTAATACTTTATAATATAGTCCAAGTACTTGGTTTATTATTAATATACAAACTAAATATATTAGAAATATGTTAATTATACATATAATTAATGCAATGTTTTACTATATACTTACTATATTTACTTTATAATGCAATGCTTTAATTATACTATTTTATACTCATCTAATGCATAATATATATACTATTACATATATATATATACTAGATACTTACAATATATATAACTAACTAGTATAAAACTCTATACTATCAATATATAGTTATCTAATATATATTATTATATATACTGGTGAGAAATTTTTTATTAGTACTAATACTCTGTATTATATACTAGTATTACTAATACTTCTCAATTGTTTTACCTCTTGTACTTATATATATATATTTTTATGAAGTATTATATAATTCATTCGAACTTATACCCTTTTAGTTCGAACTGATTATACTTCCGTTCGAACGAAATCACGTTATTTAAGCTGCGAACCAGTTTCTTCTCCATTCATTTCGTACCTCCTCTCATTCGAACTCTTCGATTCCTCCGCCGTTAGCAGCCACAACGCCGCCACCAACTCTGACCAACTCCTCAAATCTCCTAGAACAAGAGGTATGGGTTAAATATGCTTTATTTTTATTAGTTTTTTAGTTAGTTTTGGGGGGGTTGGATTTTGAATCAATCCGGCCTTATTTTGTTGTTTTGGGGGCAAATGACACAACTATAATCGGTAGAAATGATAGGGATTTACTCCTAAATCATTTCTACCGATTAAAATACTGGATTCCTTGTGAAAAATGATAGTGTCGGTTCGGTTCTGAGTCGACTCAGCCATGTCTGTTTGGCTCAGGTCCGTTCGAATGAATATAAATTCCATTCGAATTAAAGTCAAGTCCATTAGAATTAAATTTATGTTCATTCGAATGGAATATAATTTTATTCGAATGGATTTTAGGCTAATTCGAATGGAGTTATTTGAGGTCATTCGAATTAATCTTATGTTCATTCGAATGAATTTAAATTTCATTCGAATGAATATAATTTAATTCGAATGGAATTAAAGGCCATTCAAATAAGCAGTTGTCAACCATGACAGCACAACATCATCATTCCTCTAATTCACTTTAATTAGATCACATATATCTTTTATACATTAACAGTATACTAATGGCAAACAGCAGCAGAAGAAAACGTTCCAGACCCCAAACAGTCGAAAGTACCTCTGCATCTCCTTCTCAGCCGGTCGTCAGGCCTATACTAGTTGAGCGGGAGATCATTCTAGGTGACTTCCGTGACCTCACTTGGGAGGGGCGGAGCATACATGACATCATCACCGATCGTGGATGGACCCCGATCTGTCGACAGAAGGGCACAGCATATCCTGAGATGGTCGGTGAGTTTTACCGTGCCATGGGTGAGCAGTCTGGTGATGCTCTATGCTATAACTTAGTAGTCCGGGGAGTGAGTATTATATTCTCTCCCCGCGTTATTGCTGAGTTTCTAGATTTGCGGCGAGAGCCTGGTGCCTATCTTGCAGCAGCAGCAGTGAGAGCAGCAGCGAGATCAGCGACTGCACTATCTGGAGAGGACACAACAGTCGCATCCTCATCGCTAGTGCCGGATGTACAGACCGCAGAGGTAGATGCTAACTCGAATGATAGCGAGAGCGGTGATGAGGTACCTGATGATGGTCTCATAGACGATCAGGTTCGTGACCTAGTGCGAGACCCTGAGGCTCCTCCATATGATGGCAGTAAAGTGATCCGACAGGCCGACTGTATAGCATTTTTCAGAATGCTTAATTTGATTGTTGGGTATAACATTGATCCGAAAAAACACAAGACTGATTTCGGGATCGAGCGGGCCAGATTTTTGTTACGGTTAGCACATGGGGAGCTGATTGATTTGGCATTATATTTCTTCCTCCACATTCGCACAGAGTCACGCTATTCGGGTGGAGGTAGTCTACCATTTGCTCTTTTGATATCTAACCTCTTACTCCATTCAGGAGTTACAGTGACTTTGACTGAGCGGAGGTCGCCATAGATGGGGCCCGTTAACAAGATCACATTCAGTAAGAGCAAGGGTCACTTGTCGAAGACTCGTGCAGTCCTACAGGATCAGCCTCCGCCTACTGATCCAGCTTCTACTGCTGCTGCCCCTATTGAGAGACACCCTGCTGGGGCTACTCTAGATGAGGTACAAGCTATATTGGAGGACCACCGCAACATTTTATTGAGGGACTTCATTCAGCCCATGATGGAGAAGCTTAAGGACCTAGAAGGACGCTTGCAAACTTTACAAGAGGATTTTGATTTATATAATAAATAAATATTGTAAGTAATTTTTTTACTTTTTTATATTGTATAGAACGTCTAACTCATTTTGGAATGTAATTAATGCAGTATAGTTTTTTATTTTTAGTGTTTGCTAGCCTCTTTATTGTTAATTATATTTTCTTATCATTATACTTAGTGTTTACGATAATTGAAAAAATGACACTATCTTTAAATTAATATTTAGTTAACTAAAATATTTTTAAATTAATTACATAAAATTAATTATTAATGAATTTGTAAATATTTTAATTCATTGTAAATCATAATATATAATATATAGAACTTTTTATTTGCTTTGGAAATGATAAAAAATTAATAGAAAAAATATGTATTCTTACAATTTTAACAATATATATTTTCAATTAAATAATACCGTTCGAACACGTTAATACTAATTCGAACAAATAATACTGCATTTGAATTAATTAATTTTCTGTTCGAATTAAATTTAATTAGTTTGAACGGTATAGATTTTTGGAGACGACCTAATTCGTCTCAGAATCTCAAGTTCGAACTACTATGTTTTAGTTCGAATGGATTTATAAGGTTTTTCATATTTTGAGACGAAATTAAAATTTCGTCTCAGAAAAGTACTTTTAGGGACGAAATTAATTTCGTCCCTAAAAATTAAATTTCTTGTAGTGACACTCTTAAAACTATTTACATTCATATAATATTTTTATTAGAACTAATCAATAAATTTATCTTTTAAGCTTGTTTATACATGGTGGGAATTTTTTGAAATGCATTATATATATTTTAATAATTTTATTAATGTTGAAATAACTAATTCAAGATTTTCATGATTCGCTTGATTTAATTTGCATTATCAAACTTATTGTAAATCAAAAACATAAAAACAGATTTAAAAGTCAATAACTATGTAAAAAAATGAACCATTAGATCATGTTATCCTTGGTTCTTTACCCTAAATTCTAAAAGACAAATGAAACGGGTTGACATGGTAAACATAGTTGAAATGGGATGCACACATGGGCTAGGGAATATCGGTTTATTCATTTATCTTTCGGGGGTGCTCTAGGCCTTTGCACAAGTGCAACGCGTGGGCGACAAGGGAAGACCCAGTCCCCAATAGCAAGTTATTGTGGTGGGCCTTTACCTAAAAATGATATTTAGTATCAAGTGGCCCAATGGACGACGAATCAGATGGTAAATTGATAAGAATGCATACTACACTTACTCTCTCTCATAATGGTTAGATCGAAGTCATGAAAGGTCAACTCCAACCTCTATTTGAAAACAAGACTTGGGCTGATATTTAATTGGTATTAGGCTTAAGAGTTTATTTTAAAAATTCAAAAATATTTATGGTACAATTTGGGCTCATTTCAGAATTTAAGATTGCCCCTTTAGAATTGTCGAGTAACTTAGCCCATGAAATTATAGGCAAGTCCCGTTAAATGGGTCAACCCATTTGCAGAGCCCAAATAAAGACTTGAGGAAGACTGTAGGACCCACAAATCAATCCCATATAAGGAAGCCAACCCATGATACCCAATAACCAAACCTGACAACTACAAACCAGTATACCACAACAAAACCCCATTCAAAGAGCCATGTTTTGTTTAGGGTTAGGGCATACGGCTTCGGGTTTGGGGTTTAGGGCGTACGGTTTAGGGCGTAAAGTTTAGGGCTTTAGGGTTTAGGCTTTGGGGTTTAGGGTTTAGGGTTTTAGGGTTTAGGGTTTAGGGTTTTAGGGCTTAGGGTTTAGGGTTTAGGATTTAGGGTTTCAGGGTTTAGGGTTTAGGGTTTCAGGGTTTAGGGTTTAGGGTTTAGGGTTTAGGGTTTAGGGTTTAGGGTTTAGGGTTTAGGGTTTAGGGTTTAGGGTTTAGGGTTTAGGGTTTAGGGTTTAGGGTTTAGGGTTTAGGGTTTAGGGTTTAGGGTTTAGGGTTTAGGGTTTAGGGTTTAGGGTTTAGGGTTTAGGGTTTAGGGTTTAGGGTTTAGGGTTTAGGGTTTAGGGTTTAGGGTTTAGGGTTTAGGGTTTAGGGTTTAGGGTTTAGGGTTTAGGGTTTAGGGTTTAGGGTTTAGGGTTTAGGGTTTAGGGTTTAGGGTTTAGGGTTTAGGGTTTAGGGTTTAGGGTTTAGGGTTTAGGGTTTAGGGTTTAGGGTTTAGGGTTTAGGGTTTAGGGTTTAGGGTTTAGGGTTTAGGGTTTAGGGTTTAGGGTTTAGGGTTTAGGGTTTAGGGTTTAGGGTTTAGGGTTTAGGGTTTAGGGTTTAGGGTTTAGGGTTTAGGGTTTAGGGTTTAGGGTTTAGGGTTTAGGGTTTAGGGTTTAGGGTTTAGGGTTTAGGGTTTAGGGTTTAGGGTTTAGGGTTTAGGGTTTAGGGTTTAGGGTTTAGGGTTTAGGGTTTAGGGTTTAGGGTTTAGGGTTTAGGGTTTAGGGTTTAGGGTTTAGGGTTTAGGGTTTAGGGTTTAGGGTTTAGGGTTTAGGGTTTAGGGTTTAGGGTTTAGGGTTTAGGGTTTAGGGTTTAGGGTTTAGGGTTTAGGGTTTAGGGTTTAGGGTTTAGGGTTTAGGGTTTAGGGTTTAGGGTTTAGGGTTTAGGGTTTAGGGTTTAGGGTTTAGGGTTTAGGGTTTAGGGTTTAGGGTTTAGGGTTTAGGGTTTAGGGTTTAGGGTTTAGGGTTTAGGGTTTAGGGTTTAGGGTTTAGGGTTTAGGGTTTAGGGTTTAGGGTTTAGGGTTTAGGGTTTAGGGTTTAGGGTTTAGGGTTTAGGGTTTAGGGTTTAGGGTTTAGGGTTTAGGGTTTAGGGTTTAGGGTTTAGGGTTTAGGGTTTAGGGTTTAGGGTTTAGGGTTTAGGGTTTAGGGTTTAGGGTTTAGGGTTTAGGGTTTAGGGTTTAGGGTTTAGGGTTTAGGGTTTAGGGTTTAGGGTTTAGGGTTTAGGGTTTAGGGTTTAGGGTTTAGGGTTTAGGGTTTAGGGTTTAGGGTTTAGGGTTTAGGGTTTAGGGTTTAGGGTTTAGGGTTTAGGGTTTAGGGTTTAGGGTTTAGGGTTTAGGGTTTAGGGTTTAGGGTTTAGGGTTTAGGGTTTAGGGTTTAGGGTTTAGGGTTTAGGGTTTAGGGTTTAGGGTTTAGGGTTTAGGGTTTAGGGTTTAGGGTTTAGGGTTTAGGGTTTAGGGTTTAGGGTTTAGGGTTTAGGGTTTAGGGTTTAGGGTTTAGGGTTTAGGGTTTAGGGTTTAGGGTTTAGGGTTTAGGGTTTAGGGTTTAGGGTTTAGGGTTTAGGGTTTAGGGTTTAGGGTTTAGGGTTTAGGGTTTAGGGTTTAGGGTTTAGGGTTTAGGGTTTAGGGTTTAGGGTTTAGGGTTTAGGGTTTAGGGTTTAGGGTTTAGGGTTTAGGGTTTAGGGTTTAGGGTTTAGGGTTTAGGGTTTAGGGTTTAGGGTTTAGGGTTTAGGGTTTAGGGTTTAGGGTTTAGGGTTTAGGGTTTAGGGTTTAGGGTTTAGGGTTTAGGGTTTAGGGTTTAGGGTTTAGGGTTTAGGGTTTAGGGTTTAGGGTTTAGGGTTTAGGGTTTAGGGTTTAGGGTTTAGGGTTTAGGGTTTAGGGTTTAGGGTTTAGGGTTTAGGGTTTAGGGTTTAGGGTTTAGGGTTTAGGGTTTAGGGTTTAGGGTTTAGGGTTTAGGGTTTAGGGTTTAGGGTTTAGGGTTTAGGGTTTAGGGTTTAGGGTTTAGGGTTTAGGGTTTAGGGTTTAGGGTTTAGGGTTTAGGGTTTAGGGTTTAGGGTTTAGGGTTTAGGGTTTAGGGTTTAGGGTTTAGGGTTTAGGGTTTAGGGTTTAGGGTTTAGGGTTTAGGGTTTAGGGTTTAGGGTTTAGGGTTTAGGGTTTAGGGTTTAGGGTTTAGGGTTTAGGGTTTAGGGTTTAGGGTTTAGGGTTTAGGGTTTAGGGTTTAGGGTTTAGGGTTTAGGGTTTAGGGTTTAGGGTTTAGGGTTTAGGGTTTAGGGTTTAGGGTTTAGGGTTTAGGGTTTAGGGTTTAGGGTTTAGGGTTTAGGGTTTAGGGTTTAGGGTTTAGGGTTTAGGGTTTAGGGTTTAGGGTTTAGGGTTTAGGGTTTAGGGTTTAGGGTTTAGGGTTTAGGGTTTAGGGTTTAGGGTTTAGGGTTTAGGGTTTAGGGTTTAGGGTTTAGGGTTTAGGGTTTAGGGTTTAGGGTTTAGGGTTTAGGGTTTAGGGTTTAGGGTTTAGGGTTTAGGGTTTAGGGTTTAGGGTTTAGGGTTTAGGGTTTAGGGTTTAGGGTTTAGGGTTTAGGGTTTAGGGTTTAGGGTTTAGGGTTTAGGGTTTAGGGTTTAGGGTTTAGGGTTTAGGGTTTAGGGTTTAGGGTTTAGGGTTTAGGGTTTAGGGTTTAGGGTTTAGGGTTTAGGGTTTAGGGTTTAGGGTTTAGGGTTTAGGGTTTAGGGTTTAGGGTTTAGGGTTTAGGGTTTAGGGTTTAGGGTTTAGGGTTTAGGGTTTAGGGTTTAGGGTTTAGGGTTTAGGGTTTAGGGTTTAGGGTTTAGGGTTTAGGGTTTAGGGTTTAGGGTTTAGGGTTTAGGGTTTAGGGTTTAGGGTTTAGGGTTTAGGGTTTAGGGTTTAGGGTTTAGGGTTTAGGGTTTAGGGTTTAGGGTTTAGGGTTTAGGGTTTAGGGTTTAGGGTTTAGGGTTTAGGGTTTAGGGTTTAGGGTTTAGGGTTTAGGGTTTAGGGTTTAGGGTTTAGGGTTTAGGGTTTAGGGTTTAGGGTTTAGGGTTTAGGGTTTAGGGTTTAGGGTTTAGGGTTTAGGGTTTAGGGTTTAGGGTTTAGGGTTTAGGGTTTAGGGTTTAGGGTTTAGGGTTTAGGGTTTAGGGTTTAGGGTTTAGGGTTTAGGGTTTAGGGTTTAGGGTTTAGGGTTTAGGGTTTAGGGTTTAGGGTTTAGGGTTTAGGGTTTAGGGTTTAGGGTTTAGGGTTTAGGGTTTAGGGTTTAGGGTTTAGGGTTTAGGGTTTAGGGTTTAGGGTTTAGGGTTTAGGGTTTAGGGTTTAGGGTTTAGGGTTTAGGGTTTAGGGTTTAGGGT